>NW_028283172.1:0-90424 GCF_059441175.1 Urocampus carinirostris
TCTGCGCCTGAAACGTCCGAAAAAGCAATCATTTAATAATGACAATAACTTTTGAACCATGCATGCTAGAATCATAAATCTTGCTTTCCTGGGTTGGAAATCTCCTGAATTTTCTATATTTAGTGCAGATTTGGTGAAAAAAGCTCAACTTTTTGAGTTATGCAAGTTTTCATAAAAGTTGTGACTTGCAGGCTGGAAAGCCCATTTTTAAGCTTATCTGCGCCTGAAACGTCCGAAAAAAGCAATCATTTAATAATGACAATAACTTTGGAACCATGCATGCTAGAATCATAATTCTTGCTTTTCTAGGTTGGAAATCTTCTGAATTTTCTATATTTAGTGCAGATTTGGTGAAAAAAGCTCAAGTTTTTGAGTTATGCAAGTTTTCATAAAAGTGTGACTTGCAGGCTGGAAAGCCCATTTTTGCACTTCTCTGAGCCTAAAACGTCCGAAAAAGCAATCATTTAATAATGACAATAACTTTTGAACCATGCATGCTAGAATCATAAATCTTGCTTTCCTGGGTTGGAAATCTTCTGAATTTTCTATATTTAGTGCAGATTTGGTGAAAAAAGCTCAACTTTTTAAATTATGCAAGTTTTCATAAAAGTGTGACTTGCAGGCTGGAAAGCCCATTTTTAAGCTTATCTGCGCCTGAAACGTCCGAAAAAGCAATCATTTAATAATGACAATAACTTTTGAACCATGCATGCTAGAATCATAATTCTTGCTTTCCTGGGTTGGAAATCTTCTGAATTTTCTATATTTAGTGCAGATTTGGTGAAAAAAGCTCAACTTTTTGAGTTATGCAAGTTTTCATAAAAGTGTGACTTGCAGGCTGGAAAGCCCATTTTTAAGCTTATCTGCGCCTGAAACGTCCCGAAAAAGCAATCATTTAATAATGACAATAACTTTTGAACCATGCATGCTAGAATCATAAATCTTGCTTTCCTGGGTTGGAAATCTTCTGAATTTTCTATATTTAGTGCAGATTTGGTGAAAAAAGCTCAACTTTTTGAGTTATGCAAGTTTTCATAAAAGTGTGACTTGCAGCAGGCTGGAAAGCCCATTTTTAAGCTTATCTGCGCCTGAAACGTCCGAAAAAGCAATCATTTAATAATGACAATAACTTTTGAACCATGCATGCTAGAATCATAATTCTTGCTTTCCTGGGTTGGAAATCTTCTGAATTTTCTATTTTTAGTGCAGATTTGGTGAAAAAAGCTCAACTTTTTGAGTTATGCAAGTTTTCATAAAAGTGTGACTTGCAGGCTGGAAAAGCCCATTTTTAAGCTTATCTGCGCCTGAAACGTCCGAAAAAGCAATCATTTAATAATGACAATAACTTTGGAACCATGCATGCTAGAATCATAATTCTTGCTTTCCTGGGTTGGAAATCTTCTGAATTTTCTATATTTAGTGCAGATTTGGTGAAAAAAGCTCAACTTTTTGAGTTATGCAAGTTTTCATAAAAGTGTGACTTGCAGGCTGGAAAGCCCATTTTTAAGCTTATCTGCGCCTGAAACGTCCGAAAAAAGCAATCATTTAATAATGACAATAACTTTGGAACCATGCATGCTAGAATCATAATTCTTGCTTTTCTAGGTTGGAAATCTTCTGAATTTTCTATATTTAGTGCAGATTTGGTGAAAAAAGCTCAAGTTTTTGAGTTATGCAAGTTTTCATAAAAGTGTGACTTGCAGGCTGGAAAGCCCATTTTTTGCACTTCTCTGAGCCTAAAACGTCCGAAAAAGCAATCATTTAATAATGACAATAACTTTTGAACCATGCATGCTAGAATCATAATTCTTGCTTTCCTGGGTTGGAAATCTTCTGAATTTTCTATATTTAGTGCAGATTTGGTGAAAAAAGCTCAACTTTTTAAATTATGCAAGTTTTCATAAAAGTGTGACTTGCAGGCTGGAAAGCCCATTTTTAAGCTTATCTGCGCCTGAAACGTCCGAAAAAGCAATCATTTAATAATGACAATAACTTTTGAACCATGCATGCTAGAATCATAATTCTTGCTTTCCTGGGTTGGAAATCTTCTGAATTTTCTATATTTAGTGCAGATTTGGTGAAAAAAGCTCAACTTTTTGAGTTATGCAAGTTTTCATAAAAGTGTGACTTGCAGGCTGGAAAGCCCATTTTTAAGCTTATCTGCGCCTGAAACGTCCGAAAAAGCAATCATTTAATAATGACAATAACTTTTGAACCATGCATGCTAGAATCATAAATCTTGCTTTCCTGGGTTGGAAATCTTCTGAATTTTCTATATTTAGTGCAGATTTGGTGAAAAAAGCTCAACTTTTTGAGTTATGCAAGTTTTCATAAAAGTGTGACTTGCAGGCTGGAAAGCCCATTTTTAAGCTTATCTGCGCCTGAAACGTCCGAAAAAGCAATCATTTAATAATGACAATAACTTTTGAACCATGCATGCTAGAATCATAATTCTTGCTTTCCTGGGTTGGAAATCTTCTGAATTTTCTATTTTTAGTGCAGATTTGGTGAAAAAAGCTCAACTTTTTGAGTTATGCAAGTTTTCATAAAAGTGTGACTTGCAGGCTGGAAAGCCCATTTTTAAGCTTATCTGCGCCTGAAACGTCCGAAAAAGCAATCATTTAATAATGACAATAACTTTGGAACCATGCATGCTAGAATCATAATTCTTGCTTTCCTGGGTTGGAAATCTTCTGAATTTTCTATATTTAGTGCAGATTTGGTGAAAAAAGCTCAACTTTTTGAGTTATGCAAGTTTTCATAAAAGTGTGACTTGCAGGCTGGAAAGCCCATTTTTAAGCTTATCTGCGCCTGAAACGTCCGAAAAAGCAATCATTTAATAATGACAATAACTTTGGAACCATGCATGCTAGAATCATAATTCTTGCTTTTCTAGGTTGAAAATCTTCTGAATTTTCTATATTTAGTGCAGATTTGGTGAAAAAAGCTCAAGTTTTTGAGTTATGCAAGTTTTCATAAAAGTGTGACTTGCAGGCTGGAAAGCCCATTTTTGCACTTCTCTGAGCCTAAAACGTCCGAAAAAGCAATCATTTAATAATGACAATAACTTTTGAACCATGCATGCTAGAATCATAATTCTTGCTTTCCTGGGTTGGAAATCTTCTGAATTTTCTATATTTAGTGCAGATTTGGTGAAAAAAGCTCAACTTTTTGAGTTATGCAAGTTTTCATAAAAGTGTGACTTGCAGGCTGGAAAGCCCATTTTTAAGCTTATCTGCGCCTGAAACGTCCGAAAAAGCAATCATTTAATAATGACAATAACTTTTGAACCATGCATGCTAGAATCATAATTCTTGCTTTCCTGGGTTGGAAATCTTCTGAATTTTCTATATTTAGTGCAGATTTGGTGAAAAAAGCTCAACTTTTTGAGTTATGCAAGTTTTCATAAAAGTGTGACTTGCAGGCTGGAAAGCCCATTTTTAAGCTTATGTGCGCCTGAAACGTCCGAAAAAGCAATCATTTAATAATGACAATAACTTTTGAACCATGCATGCTAGAATCATAATTCTTGCTTTCCTGGGTTGGAAATCTTCTGAATTTTCTATATTTAGTGCAGATTTGGTGAAAAAAGCTCAACTTTTTGAGTTATGCAAGTTTTCATAAAAGTGTGACTTGCAGGCTGGAAAGCCCATTTTTAAGCTTATCTGCGCCTGAAACGTCCGAAAAAGCAATCATTTAATAATGACAATAACTTTTGAACCATGCATGCTAGAATCATAATTCTTGCTTTCCTGGGTTGGAAATCTTCTGAATTTTCTATATTTAGTGCAGATTTGGTGAAAAAAGCTCAACTTTTTGAGTTATGCAAGTTTTCATAAAAGTGTGACTTGCAGGCTGGAAAGCCCATTTTTAAGCTTATCTGCGCCTGAAACGTCCGAAAAAAGCAATCATTTAATAATGACAATAACTTTGGAACCATGCATGCTAGAATCATAATTCTTGCTTTTCTAGGTTGGAAATCTTCTGAATTTTCTATATTTAGTGCAGATTTGGTGAAAAAAGCTCAAGTTTTTGAGTTATGCAAGTTTTCATAAAAGTGTGACTTGCAGGCTGGAAAGCCCATTTTTGCACTTCTCTGAGCCTAAAACGTCCGAAAAAGCAATCATTTAATAATGACAATAACTTTTGAACCATGCATGCTAGAATCATAAATCTTGCTTTCCTGGGTTGGAAATCTTCTGAATTTTCTATATTTAGTGCAGATTTGGTGAAAAAAGCTCAACTTTTTGAGTTATGCAAGTTTTCATACAAGTGTGACTTGCAGGCTGGAAAGCCCCATTTTAAGCTTATCTGCGCCTGAAACGTCCGAAAAAGCAATCATTTAATAATGACAATAACTTTTGAACCATGCATGCTAGAATCATAATTCTTGCTTTCCTGGGTTGGAAATCTTCTGAATTTTCTATATTTAGTGCAGATTTGGTGAAAAAAGCTCAACTTTTTGAGTTATGCAAGTTTTCATAAAAGTTTGACTTGCAGGCTGGAAAGCCCATTTTTAAGCTTATCTGCGCCTGAAACGTCCGAAAAAGCAATCATTTAATAATGACAATAACTTTGGAACCATGCATGCTAGAATCATAATTCTTGCTTTTCTAGGTTGGAAATCTTCTGAATTTTCTATATTTAGTGCAGATTTGGTGAAAAAAGCTCAAGTTTTTGAGTTATGCAAGTTTTCATAAAAGTGTGACTTGCAGGCTGGAAGGCCCATTTTTGCACTTCTCTGAGCCTAAAACGTCCGAAAAAGCAATCATTTAATAATGACAATAACTTTTGAACCATGCATGCTAGAATCATAAATCTTGCTTTCCTGGGTTGGAAATCTTCAGAATTTTCTATATTTAGTGCAGATTTGGTGAAAAAAGCTCAACTTTTTGAGTTATGCAAGTTTTCATAAAAGTGTGACTTGCAGGCTGGAAAGCCCATTTTTAAGCTTATCTGCGCCTGAAACGTCCGAAAAAGCAATCATTTAATAATGACAATAACTTTTGAACCATGCATGCTAGAATCATAATTCTTGCTTTCCTGGGTTGGAAATCTTCTGAATTTTCTATATTTAGTGCAGATTTGGTGAAAAAAGCTCAACTTTTTGAGTTATGCAAGTTTTCATAAAAGTGTGACTTGCAGGCTGGAAAGCCCATTTTTAAGCTTATCTGCGCCTGAAACGTCCGAAAAAGCAATGATTTAATAATGACAATAACTTTGGAACCATGCATGCTAGAATCATAATTCTTGCTTTTCTAGGTTGGAAATCTTCTGAATTTTCTATATTTAGTGCAGATTTGGTGAAAAAAGCTCAAGTTTTTGAGTTATGCAAGTTTTCATAAAAGTGTGACTTGCAGGCTGGAAAGCCCATTTTTGCACTTCTCTGAGCCTAAAACGTCCGAAAAAGCAATCATTTAATAATGACAATAACTTTTGAACCATGCATGCTAGAATCATAAATCTTGCTTTCCTGGGTTGGAAATCTTCTGAATTTTCTATATTTAGTGCAGATTTGGTGAAAAAAGCTCAACTTTTTGAGTTATGCAAGTTTTCATAAAAGTGTGACTTGCAGGCTGGAAAGCCCATTTTTAAGCTTATCTGCGCCTGAAACGTCCGAAAAAGCAATCATTTAATAATGACAATAACTTTTGAACCATGCATGCTAGAATCATAATTCTTGCTTTTGTAGGTTGGAAATCTTCTGAATTTTCTATATTTAGTGCAGATTTGGTGGAAAAAGCTCAAGTTTTTGAGTTATGCAAGTTTTCATAAAAGTGTGACTTGCAGGCTGGAAAGCCCATTTTTAAGCTTATCTGCGCCTGAAACGTCCGAAAAAGCAATCATTTAATAATGACAATAACTTTTGAACCATGCATGCTAGAATCATAATTCTTGCTTTTCTAGGTTGGAAATCTTCTGAATTTTCTATATTTAGTGCAGATTTGGTGGAAAAAGCTCAAGTTTTTGAGTTATGCAAGTTTTCATAAAAGTGTGACTTGCAGGCTGGAAAGCCCATTTTTGCACTTCTCTGAGCCTAAAACGTCCGAAAAAGCAATCATTTAATAATGACAATAACTTTGGAACCATGCATGCTAGAATCATAATTCTTACTTTTCCTAGGTTGGAAATCTTCTGAATTTTCTATATTTAGTGCAGATTTGGTGAAAAAAGCTCAACTTTTTGAGTTATGTAAGTTTTCATACAAGTGTGACTTGCAGGCTGAAAAGCTCTCTTTTACGCGTATCTGCGCCTGAAACGTCCGAAAAAGCAATCATTTAATAATGACAATAACTTTTGAACCATGCATGCTAGAATCATAAATCTTGCTTTCCTGGGTTGGAAATCTTCTGAATTTTCTATATTTAGTGCAGATTTGGTGAAAAAAAGCTCAACTTTTTGAGTTATGCAAGTTTTCATACAAGTGTGACTTGCAGGCTCAAAAGCTCTCTTTTACGCGTATCTGCGCCTGAAACGTCCGAAAAAGCAATCATTTAATAATGACAATAACTTTTGAACCATGCATGCTAGAATCATAATTCTTGCTTTTCTAGGTTGGAAATCTTCTGAATTTTCTATATTTAGTGCAGATTTGGTGAAAAAAGCTCAAGTTTTTGAGTTATGCAAGTTTTCATAAAAGTGTGACTTGCAGGCTGGAAAGCCCATTTTTGCACTTCTCTGAGCCTAAAACGTCCGAAAAAGCAATCATTTAATAATGACAATAACTTTTGAACCATGCATGCTAGAATCATAAATCTTGCTTTCCTGGGTTGGAAATCTTCTGAATTTTCTATATTTAGTGCAGATTTGGTGAAAAAAGCTCAACTTTTTGAGTTATGCAAGTTTTCATAAAAGTGTGACTTGCAGGCTGGAAAGCCCATTTTTAAGCTTATCTGCGCCTGAAACGTCCGAAAAAGCAATCATTTAATAATGACAATAACTTTTGAACCATGCATGCTAGAATCATAATTCTTGCTTTCCTGGGTTGGAAATCTTCTGAATTTTCTATTTTTAGTGCAGATTTGGTGAAAAAAGCTCAACTTTTTGAGTTATGCAAGTTTTCATAAAAGTGTGACTTGCAGGCTGGAAAGCCCATTTTTAAGCTTATCTGCGCCTGAAACGTCCGAAAAAGCAATCATTTAATAATGACAATAACTTTGGAACCATGCATGCTAGAATCATAATTCTTGCTTTTCTAGGTTGGAAATCTTCTGAATTTTCTATATTTAGTGCAGATTTGGTGAAAAAAGCTCAAGTTTTTGAGTTATGCAAGTTTTCATAAAAGTGTGACTTGCAGGCTGGAAAGCCCATTTTTAAGCTTATCTGCGCCTGAAACGTCCGAAAAAGCAATCATTTAATAATGACAATAACTTTTGAACCATGCATGCTAGAATCATTATTCTTGCTTTCCTGGGTTGGAAATCTTCTGAATTTTCTATATTTAGTGCAGATTTGGTGAAAAAAGCTCAACTTTTTGAGCTATGCAAGTTTTCATAAAAGTGTGACTTGCAGGCTGGAAAGCCCATTTTTAAGCTTATCTGCGCCTGAAACGTCCGAAAAAGCAATCATTTAATAATGACAATAACTTTGGAACCATGCATGCTAGAATCATAATTCTTGCTTTTCTAGGTTGGAAATCTTCTGAATTTTCTATATTTAGTGCAGATTTGGTGAAAAAAGCTCAAGTTTTTGAGTTATGCAAGTTTTCATAAAAGTGTGACTTGCAGGCTGGAAAGCCCATTTTTGCACTTCTCTGAGCCTAAAACGTCCGAAAAAGCAATCATTTAATAATGACAATAACTTTTGAACCATGCATGCTAGAATCATAAATCTTGCTTTCCTGGGGTGGTAATCTTCTGAATTTTCTATATTTAGTGCAGATTTGGTGAAAAAAGCTCAACTTTTTGAGTTATGCAAGTTTTCATAAAAGTGTGACTTGCAGGCTGGAAAGCCCATTTTTAAGCTTATCTGCGCCTGAAACGTCCGAAAAAGCAATCATTTAATAATGACAATAACTTTTGAACCATGCATGCTAGAATCATAAATCTTGCTTTCCTGGGTTGGAAATCTTCTGAATTTTCTATATTTAGTGCAGATTTGGTGAAAAAAGCTCAACTTTTTGAGTTATGCAAGTTTTCATAAAAGTGTGACTTGCAGGCTGGAAAGCCCATTTTTAAGCTTATCTGCGCCTGAAACGTCCGAAAAAGCAATCCTTTAATAATGACAATAACTTTTGAACCATGCATGCTAGAATCATAATTCTTGCTTTCCTGGGTTGGAAATCTTCTGAATTTTCTATATTTAGTGCAGATTTGGTGAAAAAAGCTCAACTTTTTGAGTTATGCAAGTTTTCATAAAAGTGTGACTTGCAGGCTGGAAAGCCCATTTTTAAGCTTATCTGCGCCTGAAACGTCCGAAAAAGCAATCATTTAATAATGACAATAACTTTGGAACCATGCATGCTAGAATCATAATTCTTGCTTTTCTAGGTTGGAAATCTTCTGAATTTTCTATATTTAGTGCAGATTTGGTGAAAAAAGCTCAAGTTTTTGAGTTATGCAAGTTTTCATAAAAGTGTGACTTGCAGGCTGGAAAGCCCATTTTTAAGCTTATCTGCGCCTGAAACGTCCGAAAAAGCAATCATTTAATAATGACAATAACTTTTGAACCATGCATGCTAGAATCATTATTCTTGCTTTCCTGGGTTGGAAATCTTCTGAATTTTCTATATTTAGTGCAGATTTGGTGAAAAAAGCTCAAGTTTTTGAGTTATGCAAGTTTTCATAAAAGTGTGACTTGCAGGCTGGAAAGCCCATTTTTAAGCTTATCTGCGCCTGAAACGTCCGAAAAAGCAATCATTTAATAATGACAATAACTTTTGAACCATGCATGCTAGAATCATAATTCTTGCTTTCCTGGGTTGGAAATCTTCTGAATTTTCTATATTTAGTGCAGATTTGGTGAAAAAAGCTCAACTTTTTGAGTTATGCAAGTTTTCATAAAAGTTTGACTTGCAGGCTGGAAAGCCCATTTTTAAGCTTATCTGCGCCTGAAACGTCCGAAAAAAGCAATCATTTAATAATGACAATAACTTTGGAACCATGCATGCTAGAATCATAATTCTTGCTTTTCTAGGTTGGAAATCTTCTGAATTTTCTATATTTAGTGCAGATTTGGTGAAAAAAGCTCAAGTTTTTGAGTTATGCAAGTTTTCAATAAAAGTGTGACTTGCAGGCTGGAAGGCCCATTTTTTGCACTTCTCTGAGCCTAAAACGTCCGAAAAAAGCAATCATTTAATAATGACAATAACTTTTGAACCATGCATGCTAGAATCATAAATCTTGCTTTCCTGGGTTGGAAATCTTCAGAATTTTCTATATTTAGTGCAGATTTGGTGAAAAAAGCTCAACTTTTTGAGTTATGCAAGTTTTCATAAAAGTGTGACTTGCAGGCTGGAAAGCCCATTTTTAAGCTTATCTGCGCCTGAAACGTCCGAAAAAGCAATCATTTAATAATGACAATAACTTTTGAACCATGCATGCTAGAATCATAATTCTTGCTTTCCTGGGTTGGAAATCTTCTGAATTTTCTATATTTAGTGCAGATTTGGTGAAAAAAGCTCAACTTTTTGAGTTATGCAAGTTTTCATAAAAGTGTGACTTGCAGGCTGGAAAGCCCATTTTTAAGCTTATCTGCGCCTGAAACGTCCGAAAAAGCAATGATTTAATAATGACAATAACTTTGGAACCATGCATGCTAGAATCATAATTTTTGCTTTTCTAGGTTGGAAATCTTCTGAATTTTCTATATTTAGTGCAGATTTGGTGAAAAAAGCTCAAGTTTTTGAGTTATGCAAGTTTTCATAAAAGTGTGACTTGCAGGCTGGAAAGCCCATTTTTGCACTTCTCTGAGCCTAAAACGTCCGAAAAAGCAATCATTTAATAATGACAATAACTTTTGAACCATGCATGCTAGAATCATAAATATTGCTTTCCTGGGTTGGAAATCTTCTGAATTTTCTATATTTAGTGCAGATTTGGTGAAAAAAGCTCAACTTTTTGAGTTATGCAAGTTTTCATAAAAGTGTGACTTGCAGGCTGGAAAGCCCATTTTTAAGCTTATCTGCGCCTGAAACGTCCGAAAAAGCAATCATTTAATAATGACAATAACTTTTGAACCATGCATGCTAGAATCATAATTCTTGCTTTCCTGGGTCGGAAATCTTCTGAATTTTCTATATTTAGTGCAGATTTGGTGAAAAAAGCTCAACTGTTTGAGTTATGCAAGTTTTCATAAAAGTGTGACTTGCAGGCTGGAAAGCCCATTTTTAAGCTTATCTGCGCCTGAAACGTCCGAAAAAGCAATCATTTAATAATGACAATAACTTTGGAACCATGCATGCTAGAATCATAATTCTTGCTTTTCTAGGTTGGAAATCTTCTGAATTTTCTATATTTAGTGCAGATTTGGTGAAAAAAGCTCAAGTTTTTGAGTTATGCAAGTTTTCATAAAAGTGTGACTTGCAGGCTGGAAAGCCCATTTTTGCACTTCTCTGAGCCTAAAACGTCCGAAAAAGCAATCATTAATAATGACAATAACTTTTGAACCATGCATGCTAGAATCATAAATCTTGCTTTCCTGGGTTCGAAATCTTCTGAATTTTCTATATTTAGTGCAGATTTGGTGAAAAAAGCTCAACTTTTTGAGTTATGCAAGTTTTCATAAAAGTGTGACTTGCAGGCTGGAAAGCCCATTTTTAAGCTTATCTGCGCCTGAAACGTCCGAAAAAGCAATCATTTAATAATGACAATAACTTTTGAACCATGCATGCTAGAATCATAAATCTTGCTTTCCTGGGTTGGAAATCTTCTGAATTTTCTATATTTAGTGCAGATTTGGTGAAAAAAGCTCAACTTTTTGAGTTATGCAAGTTTTCATAAAAGTGTGACTTGCAGGCTGGAAAGCCCATTTTTAAGCTTATCTGCGCCTGAAACGTCCGAAAAAGCAATCATTTAATAATGACAATAACTTTTGAACCATGCATGCTAGAATCATAATTCTTGCTTTCCTGGGTTGGAAATCTTCTGAATTTTCTATATTTAGTGCAGATTTGGTGAAAAAAGCTCAACTTTTTGAGTTATGCAAGTTTTCATAAAAGTGTGACTTGCAGGCTGGAAAGCCCATTTTTAAGCTTATCTGCGCCTGAAACGTCCGAAAAAGCAATCATTTAATAATGACAATAACTTTGGAACCATGCATGCTAGAATCATAATTCTTGCTTTTCTAGGTTGGAAATCTTCTGAATTTTCTATATTTAGTGCAGATTTGGTGAAAAAAGCTCAAGTTTTTGAGTTATGCAAGTTTTCATAAAAGTGTGACTTGCAGGCTGGAAAGCCCATTTTTGCACTTCTCTGAGCCTAAAACGTCCGAAAAAGCAATCATTTAATAATGACAATAACTTTTGAACCATGCATGCTAGAATCATAAATCTTGCTTTCCTGGGTTGGAAATCTTCTGAATTTTCTATATTTAGTGCAGATTTGGTGAAAAAAGCTCAACTTTTTGAGTTATGCAAGTTTTCATAAAAGTGTGACTTGCAGGCTGGAAAGCCCATTTTTAAGCTTATCTGCGCCTGAAACGTCCGAAAAAGCAATCATTTAATAATGACAATAACTTTGGAACCATGCATGCTAGAATCATAATTCTTGCTTTTCTAGGTTGGAAATCTTCTGAATTTTCTATATTTAGTGCAGATTTGGTGAAAAAAGCTCAAGTTTTTGAGTTATGCAAGTTTTCATAAAAGTGTGACTTGCAGGCTGGAAAGCCCATTTTTGCACTTCTCTGAGCCTAAAACGTCCGAAAAAGCAATCATTTAATAATGACAATAACTTTTGAACCATGCATGCTAGAATCATAAATCTTGCTTTCCTGGGTTGGAAATCTTCTGAATTTTCTATATTTAGTGCAGATTTGGTGAAAAAAGCTCAACTTTTTGAGTTATGCAAGTTTTCATAAAAGTGTGACTTGCAGGCTGGAAAGCCCATTTTTAAGCTTATCTGCGCCTGAAACGTCCGAAAAAGCAATCATTTAATAATGACAATAACTTTTGAACCATGCATGCTAGAATCATAATGCTTTCCTGGGTTGGAAATCTTCTGAATTTTCTATATTTAGTGCAGATTTGGTGAAAAAAGCTCAAGTTTTTGAGTTATGCAAGTTTTCATAAAAGTGTGACTTGCAGGCTGGAAAGCCCATTTTTGCACTTCTCTGAGCCTAAAACGTCCGAAAAAGCAATCATTTAATAATGGCAATAACTTTTGAACCATGCATGCTAGAATCATAAATCTTGCTTTCCGGTTGGAAATCTTCTGAATTTTCTATATTTAGTGCAGATTTGGTGAAAAAAGCTCAACTTTTTGAGTTATGCAAGTTTTCAAAAAAGTGTGACTTGCAGGCTGGAAAGCCCATTTTTAAGCTTATCTGCGCCTGAAACGTCCGAAAAAGCAATCATTTAATAATGACAATAACTTTTGAACCATGCATGCTAGAATCATAATTCTTGCTTTCCTGGGTTGGAAATCTTCTGAATTTTCTATATTTAGTGCAGATTTGGTGAAAAAAGCTCAAGTTTTTGAGTTATGCAAGTTTTCATAAAAGTGTGACTTGCAGGCTGGAAAGCCCATTTTTGCACTTCTCTGAGCCTAAAACGTCCGAAAAAGCAATCATTTAATAATGACAATAACTTTTGAACCATGCATGCTAGAATCATAAATCTTGCTTTCCTGGGTTGGAAATCTTCTGAATTTTCTATATTTAGTGCAGATTTGGTGAAAAAAGCTCAACTTTTTGAGTTATGCAAGTTTTCATAAAAGTGTGACTTGCAGGCTGGAAAGCCCATTTTTAAGCTTATCTGCGCCTGAAACGTCCGAAAAAGCAATCATTTAATAATGACAATAACTTTTGAACCATGCATGCTAGAATCATAATTCTTGCTTTCCTGGGTTGGAAATCTTCTGAATTTTCTATATTTAGTGCAGATTTGGTGAAAAAAGCTCAACTGTTTGAGTTATGCAAGTTTTCATAAAAGTGTGACTTGCAGGCTGGAAAGCCCATTTTTAAGCTTATCTGCGCCTGAAACGTCCGAAAAAGCAATCATTTAATAATGACAATAACTTTGGAACCATGCATGCTAGAATCATAATTCTTGCTTTTCTAGGTTGGAAATCTTCTGAATTTTCTATATTTGGTGCAGATTTGGTGAAAAAAGCTCAAGTTTTTGAGTTATGCAAGTTTTCATAAAAGTGTGACTTGCAGGCTGGAAAGCCCATTTTTGCACTTCTCTGAGCCTAAAACGTCCGAAAAAGCAATCATTTAATAATGACAATAACTTTTGAACCATGCATGCTAGAATCATAAATCTTGCTTTCCTGGGTTGGAAATCTTCTGAATTTTCTATATTTAGTGCAGATTTGGTGAAAAAAGCTCAACTTTTTGAGTTATGCAAGTTTTCATAAAAGTGTGACTTGCAGGCTGGAAAGCCCATTTTTAAGCTTATCTGCGCCTGAAACGTCCGAAAAAGCAATCATTTAATAATGACAATAACTTTTGAACCATGCATGCTAAAATCATAATTCTTGCTTTCCTGGGTTGGAAATCTTCTGAATTTTCTATATTTAGTGCAGATTTGGTGAAAAAAGCTCAACTTTTTGAGTTATGCAAGTTTTCATAAAAGTGTGACTTGCAGGCTGGAAAGCCCATTTTTAAGCTTATCTGCGCCTGAAACGTCCGAAAAAGCAATCATTTAATAATGACAATAACTTTGGAACCATGCATGCTAGAATCATAATTCTTGCTTTTCTAGGTTGGAAATCTTCTGAATTTTCTATATTTAGTGCAGATTTGGTGAAAAAAGCTCAAGTTTTTGAGTTATGCAAGTTTTCATAAAAGTGTGACTTGCAGGCTGGAAAGCCCATTTTTGCACTTCTCTGAGCCTAAAACGTCCGAAAAAGCAATCATTTAATAATGACAATAACTTTTGAACCATGCATGCTAGAATCATAAATCTTGCTTTCCTGGGTTGGAAATCTTCTGAATTTTCTATATTTAGTGCAGATTTGGTGAAAAAAGCTCAACTTTTTGAGTTATGCAAGTTTTCATAAAAGTGTGACTTGCAGGCTGGAAAGCCCATTTTTAAGCTTATCTGCGCTTGAAACGTCCGAAAAAGCAATCATTTAATAATGACAATAACTTTTGAACCATGCATGCTAGAATCATAATTCTTGCTTTCCTGGGTTGGAAATCTTCTGAATTTTCTATATTTAGTGCAGATTTGGTGAAAAAAGCTCAACTTTTTGAGTTATGCAAGTTTTCATAAAAGTGTGACTTGCAGGCTGGAAAGCCCATTTTTAAGCTTATCTGCGCCTGAAACGTCCGAAAAAGCAATCATTTAATAATGACAATAACTTTGGAACCATGCATGCTAGAATCATAATTCTTGCTTTTCTAGGTTGGAAATCTTCTGAATTTTCTATATTTAGTGCAGATTTGGTGAAAAAAGCTCAAGTTTTTGAGTTATGCAAGTTTTCATAAAAGTGTGACTTGCAGGCTGGAAAGCCCATTTTTGCACTTCTCTGAGCCTAAAACGTCCGAAAAAGCAATCATTTAATAATGACAATAACTTTTGAACCATGCATGCTAGAATCATAAATCTTGCTTTCCGGTTGGAAATCTTCTGAATTTTCTATATTTAGTGCAGATTTGGTGAAAAAAGCTCAACTTTTTGAGTTATGCAAGTTTTCATAAAAGTGTGACTTGCAGGCTGGAAAGCCCATTTTTAAGCTTATCTGCGCCTGAAACGTCCGAAAAAGCAATCATTTAATAATGACAATAACTTTGGAACCATGCATGCTAGAATCATAATTCTTGCTTTTCTAGGTTGGAAATCTTCTGAATTTTCTATATTTAGTGCAGATTTGGTGAAAAAAGCTCAAGTTTTTGAGTTATGCAAGTTTTCATAAAAGTGTGACTTGCAGGCTGGAAAGCCCATTTTTGCACTTCTCTGAGCCTAAAACGTCCGAAAAAGCAATCATTTAATAATGACAATAACTTTTGAACCATGCATGCTAGAATCATAAATCTTGCTTTCCTGGGTTGGAAATCTTCTGAATTTTCTATATTTAGTGCAGATTTGGTGAAAAAAGCTCAACTTTTTGAGTTATGCAAGTTTTCATAAAAGTGTGACTTGCAGGCTGGAAAGCCCATTTTTAAGCTTATCTGCGCCTGAAACGTCCGAAAAAGCAATCATTTAATAATGACAATAACTTTTGAACCATGCATGCTAGAATCATAATTCTTGCTTTCCTGGGTTGGAAATCTTCTGAATTTTCTATATTTAGTGCAGATTTGGTGAAAAAAGCTCAACTTTTTGAGTTATGCAAGTTTTCATAAAAGTGTGACTTGCAGGCTGGAAAGCCCATTTTTAAGCTTATCTGCGCCTGAAACGTCCGAAAAAGCAATCATTTAATAATGACAATAACTTTGGAACCATGCATGCTAGAATCATAATTCTTGCTTTTCTAGGTTGGAAATCTTCTGAATTTTCTATATTTAGTGCAGATTTGGTGAAAAAAGCTCAAGTTTTTGAGTTATGCAAGTTTTCATAAAAGTGTGACTTGCAGGCTGGAAAGCCCATTTTTGCACTTCTCTGAGCCTAAAACGTCCGAAAAAGCAATCATTTAATAATGACAATAACTTTTGAACCATGCATGCTAGAATCATAAATCTTGCTTTCCTGTGTTGGAAATCTTCTGAATTTTCTATATTTAGTGCAGATTTGGTGAAAAAAGCTCAAGTTTTTGAGTTATGCAAGTTTTCATAAAAGTGTGACTTGCAGGCTGGAAAGCCCATTTTTAAGCTTATCTGCGCCTGAAACGTCCGAAAAAGCAATCGATTAATAATGACAATAACTTTTGAACCATGCATGCTAGAATCATAATTCTTGCTTTCCTGGGTTGGAAATCTTCTGAATTTTCTATATTTAGTGCAGATTTGGTGAAAAAAGCTCAACTTTTTGAGTTATGCAAGTTTTCATAAAAGTGTGACTTGCAGGCTGGAAAGCCCATTTTTAAGCTTATCTGCGCCTGAAACGTCCGAAAAAGCAATCATTTAATAATGACAATAACTTTGGAACCATGCATGCTAGAATCATAATTCTTGCTTTTCTAGGTTGGAAATCTTCTGAATTTTCTATATTTAGTGCAGATTTGGTGAAAAAAGCTCAAGTTTTTGAGTTATGCAAGTTTTCATAAAAGTGTGACTTGCAGGCTGGAAAGCCCATTTTTGCACTTCTCTGAGCCTAAAACGTCCGAAAAAGCAATCATTTAATAATGACAATAACTTTTGAACCATGCATGCTAGAATCATAAATCTTGCTTTCCTGGGTTGGAAATCTTCTGAATTTTCTATATTTAGTGCAGATTTGGTGAAAAAAGCTCAACTTTTTGAGTTATGCAAGTTTTCATAAAAGTGTGACTTGCAGGCTGGAAAGCCCATTTTTAAGCTTATCTGCGCCTGAAACGTCCGAAAAAGCAATCATTTAATAATGACAATAACTTTTGAACCATGCATGCTAGAATCATAATTCTTGCTTTCCTGGGTTGGAAATCTTCTGAATTTTCTATATTTAGTGCAGATTTGGTGAAAAAAGCTCAACTTTTTGAGTTATGCAAGTTTTCATAAAAGTGTGACTTGCAGGCTGGAAAGCCCATTTTTAAGCTTATCTGCGCCTGAAACGTCCGAAAAAGCAATCATTTAATAATGACAATAACTTTGGAACCATGCATGCTAGAATCATAATTCTTGCTTTTCTAGGTTGGAAATCTTCTGAATTTTCTATATTTAGTGCAGATTTGGTGAAAAAAGCTCAAGTTTTTGAGTTATGCAAGTTTTCATAAAAGTGTGACTTGCAGGCTGGAAAGCCCATTTTTGCACTTCTCTGAGCCTAAAACGTCCGAAAAAGCAATCATTTAATAATGACAATAACTTTTGAACCATGCATGCTAGAATCATAAATCTTGCTTTCCTGGTTGGAAATCTTCTGAATTTTCTATATTTAGTGCAGATTTGGTGAAAAAAGCTCAACTTTTTGAGTTATGCAAGTTTTCATAAAAGTGTGACTTGCAGGCTGGAAAGCCCATTTTTAAGCTTATCTGCGCCTGAAACGTCCGAAAAAGCAATCATTTAATAATGACAATAACTTTTGAACCATGCATGCTAAAATCATAATTCTTGCTTTCCTGGGTTGGAAATCTTCTGAATTTTCTATATTTAGTGCAGATTTGGTGAAAAAAGCTCAACTTTTTGAGTTATGCAAGTTTTCATAAAAGTGTGACTTGCAGGCTGGAAAGCCCATTTTTAAGCTTATCTGCGCCTGAAACGTCCGAAAAAGCAATCATTTAATAATGACAATAACTTTGGAACCATGCATGCTAGAATCATAATTCTTGCTTTTCTAGGTTGGAAATCTTCTGAATTTTCTATATTTAGTGCAGATTTGGTGAAAAAAGCTCAAGTTTTTGAGTTATGCAAGTTTTCATAAAAGTGTGACTTGCAGGCTGGAAAGCCCATTTTTGCACTTCTCTGAGCCTAAAACGTCCGAAAAAGCAATCATTTAATAATGACAATAACTTTTGAACCATGCATGCTAGAATCATAAATCTTGCTTTCCGGTTGGAAATCTTCTGAATTTTCTATATTTAGTGCAGATTTGGTGAAAAAAGCTCAACTTTTTGAGTTATGCAAGTTTTCATAAAAGTGTGACTTGCAGGCTGGAAAGCCCATTTTTAAGCTTATCTGCGCCTGAAACGTCCGAAAAAGCAATCATTTAATAATGACAATAACTTTTGAACCATGCATGCTAGAATCATAATTCTTGCTTTCCTGGGTTGGAAATCTTCTGAATTTTCTATATTTAGTGCAGATTTGGTGAAAAAAGCTCAACTTTTTGAGTTATGCAAGTTTTCATAAAAGTGTGACTTGCAGGCTGGAAAGCCCATTTTTAAGCTTATCTGCGCCTGAAACGTCCGAAAAAGCAATCATTTAATAATGACAATAACTTTGGAACCATGCATGCTAGAATCATAATTCTTGCTTTTCTAGGTTGGAAATCTTCTGAATTTTCTATATTTAGTGCAGATTTGGTGAAAAAAGCTCAAGTTTTTGAGTTATGCAAGTTTTCATAAAAGTGTGACTTGCAGGCTGGAAAGCCCATTTTTGCACTTCTCTGAGCCTAAAACGTCCGAAAAAGCAATCATTTAATAATGACAATAACTTTTGAACCATGCATGCTAGAATCATAAATCTTGCTTTCCTGGGTTGGAAATCTTCTGAATTTTCTATATTTAGTGCAGATTTGGTGAAAAAAGCTCAACTTTTTGAGTTATGCAAGTTTTCATAAAAGTGTGACTTGCAGGCTGGAAAGCCCATTTTTAAGCTTATCTGCGCCTGAAACGTCCGAAAAAGCAATCATTTAATAATGACAATAACTTTTGAACCATGCATGCTAGAATCATAATTCTTGCTTTCCTGGGTTGGAAATCTTCTGAATTTTCTATATTTAGTGCAGATTTGGTGAAAAAAGCTCAACTTTTTGAGTTATGCAAGTTTTCATAAAAGTGTGACTTGCAGGCTGGAAAGCCCATTTTTAAGCTTATCTGCGCCTGAAACGTCCGAAAAAGCAATCATTTAATAATGACAATAACTTTGGAACCATGCATGCTAGAATCATAATTCTTGCTTTTCTAGGTTGGAAATCTTCTGAATTTTCTATATTTAGTGCAGATTTGGTGAAAAAAGCTCAAGTTTTTGAGTTATGCAAGTTTTTATAAAAGTGTGACTTGCAGGCTGGAAAGCCCATTTTTGCACTTCTCTGAGCCCAAAACGTCCGAAAAAGCAATCATTTAATAATGACAATAACTTTTGAACCATGCATGCTAGAATCATAAATCTTGCTTTCCTGGGTTGGAAATCTTCTGAATTTTCTATATTTAGTGCAGATTTGGTGAAAAAAGCTCAACTTTTTGAGTTATGCAAGTTTTCATAAAAGTGTGACTTGCAGGCTGGAAAGCCCATTTTTAAGCTTATCTGCGCCTGAAACGTCCGAAAAAGCAATCATTTAATAATGACAATAACTTTTGAACCATGCATGCTAAAATCATAATTCTTGCTTTCCTGGGTTGGAAATCTTCTGAATTTTCTATATTTAGTGCAGATTTGGTGAAAAAAGCTCAACTTTTTGAGTTATGCAAGTTTTCATAAAAGTGTGACTTGCAGGCTGGAAAGCCCATTTTTAAGCTTATCTGCGCCTGAAACGTCCGAAAAAGCAATCATTTAATAATGACAATAATTTTGGAACCATGCATGCTAGAATCATAATTCTTGCTTTTCTAGGTTGGAAATCTTCTGAATTTTCTTTATTTAGTGCAGATTTGGTGAAAAAAGCTCAAGTTTTTGAGTTATGCAAGTTTTCATAAAAGTGTGACTTGCAGGCTGGAAAGCCCATTTTTGCACTTCTCTGAGCCTAAAACGTCCGAAAAAGCAATCATTTAATAATGACAATAACTTTTGAACCATGCATGCTAGAATCATAAATCTTGCTTTCCTGGGTTGGAAATCTTCTGAATTTTCTATATTTAGTGCAGATTTGGTGAAAAAAGCTCAACTTTTTGAGTTATGCAAGTTTTCATAAAAGTGTGACTTGCAGGCTGGAAAGCCCATTTTTAAGCTTATCTGCGCTTGAAACGTCCGAAAAAGCAATCATTTAATAATGACAATAACTTTTGAACCATGCATGCTAGAATCATAATTCTTGCTTTCCTGGGTTGGAAATCTTCTGAATTTTCTATATTTAGTGCAGATTTGGTGAAAAAAGCTCAACTTTTTGAGTTATGCAAGTTTTCATAAAAGTGTGACTTGCAGGCTGGAAAGCCCATTTTTAAGCTTATCTGCGCCTGAAACGTCCGAAAAAGCAATCATTTAATAATGACAATAACTTTGGAACCATGCATGCTAGAATCATAATTCTTGCTTTTCTAGGTTGGAAATCTTCTGAATTTTCTATATTTAGTGCAGATTTGGTGAAAAAAGCTCAAGTTTTTGAGTTATGCAAGTTTTTATAAAAGTGTGACTTGCAGGCTGGAAAGCCCATTTTTGCACTTCTCTGAGCCTAAAACGTCCGAAAAAGCAATCATTTAATAATGACAATAACTTTTGAACCATGCATGCTAGAATCATAAATCTTGCTTTCCTGGGTTGGAAATCTTCTGAATTTTCTATATTTAGTGCAGATTTGGTGAAAAAAGCTCAACTTTTTGAGTTATGCAAGTTTTCATAAAAGTGTGACTTGCAGGCTGGAAAGCCCATTTTTAAGCTTATCTGCGCCTGAAACGTCCGAAAAAGCAATCATTTAATAATGACAATAACTTTTGAACCATGCATGCTAAAATCATAATTCTTGCTTTCCTGGGTTGGAAATCTTCTGAATTTTCTATATTTAGTGCAGATTTGGTGAAAAAAGCTCAAGTTTTTGAGTTATGCAAGTTTTCATAAAAGTGTGACTTGCAGGCTGGAAAGCCCATTTTTGCACTTCTCTGAGCCTAAAACGTCCGAAAAAGCAATCATTTAATAATGACAATAACTTTTGAACCATGCATGCTAGAATCATAAATCTTGCTTTCCTGGGTTGGAAATCTTCTGAATTTTCTATATTTAGTGCAGATTTGGTGAAAAAAGCTCAACTTTTTGAGTTATGCAAGTTTTCATAAAAGTGTGACTTGCAGGCTGGAAAGCCCATTTTTAAGCTTATCTGCGCCTGAAACGTCCGAAAAAGCAATCATTTAATAATGACAATAACTTTTGAACCATGCATGCTAGAATCATAATTCTTGCTTTCCTGGGTTGGAAATCTTCTGAATTTTCTATATTTAGTGCAGATTTGGTGAAAAAAGCTCAACTTTTTGAGTTATGCAAGTTTTCATAAAAGTGTGACTTGCAGGCTGGAAAGCCCATTTTTAAGCTTATCTGCGCCTGAAACGTCCGAAAAAGCAATCATTTAATAATGACAATAACTTTGGAACCATGCATGCTAGAATCATAATTCTTGCTTTTCTAGGTTGGAAATCTTCTGAATTTTCTATATTTAGTGCAGATTTGGTGAAAAAAGCTCAAGTTTTTGAGTTATGCAAGTTTTCATAAAAGTGTGACTTGCAGGCTGGAAAGCCCATTTTTGCACTTCTCTGAGCCTAAAACGTCCGAAAAAGCAATCATTTATTAATGACAATAACTTTTGAACCATGCATGCTAGAATCATAAATCTTGCTTTCCTGGGTTGGAAATCTTCTGAATTTTCTATATTTAGTGCAGATTTGGTGAAAAAAGCTCAACTTTTTGAGTTATGCAAGTTTTCATAAAAGTGTGACTTGCAGGCTGGAAAGCCCATTTTTAAGCTTATCTGCGCCTGAAACGTCCGAAAAAGCAATCATTTAATAATGACAATAACTTTTGAACCATGCATGCTAGAATCATAATTCTTGCTTTCCTGGGTTGGAAATCTTCTGAATTTTCTATATTTAGTGCAGATTTGGTGAAAAAAGCTCAACTTTTTGAGTTATGCAAGTTTTCATAAAAGTGTGACTTGCAGGCTGGAAAGCCCATTTTTAAGCTTATCTGCGCCTGAAACGTCCGAAAAAGCAATCATTTAATAGTGACAATAACTTTGGAACCATGCATGCTAGAATCATAATTCTTGCTTTTCTAGGTTGGAAATCTTCTGAATTTTCTATATTTAGTGCAGATTTGGTGAAAAAAAGCTCAAGTTTTTGAGTTATGCAAGTTTTTATAAAAGTGTGACTTGCAGGCTGGAAAGCCCATTTTTGCACTTCTCTGAGCCCAAAACGTCCGAAAAAGCAATCATTTAATAATGACAATAACTTTTGAACCATGCATGCTAGAATCATAAATCTTGCTTTCCTGGGTTGGAAATCTTCTGAATTTTCTATATTTAGTGCAGATTTGGTGAAAAAAGCTCAAGTTTTTGAGTTATGCAAGTTTTCATAAAAGTGTGACTTGCAGGCTGGAAAGCCCATTTTTGCACTTCTCTGAGCCTAAAACGTCCGAAAAAGCAATCATTTAATAATGACAATAACTTTTGAACCATGCATGCTAGAATCATAAATCTTGCTTTCCTGGGTTGGAAATCTTCTGAATTTTCTATATTTAGTGCAGATTTGGTGAAAAAAGCTCAACTTTTTGAGTTATGCAAGTTTTCATAAAAGTGTGACTTGCAGGCTGGAAAGCCCATTTTTAAGCTTATCTGCGCCTGAAACGTCCGAAAAAGCAATCATTTAATAATGACAATAACTTTTGAACCATGCATGCTAAAATCATAATTCTTGCTTTCCTGGGTTGGAAATCTTCTGAATTTTCTATATTTAGTGCAGATTTGGTGAAAAAAGCTCAACTTTTTGAGTTATGCAAGTTTTCATAAAAGTGTGACTTGCAGGCTGGAAAGCCCATTTTTAAGCTTATCTGCGCCTGAAACGTCCGAAAAAGCAATCATTTAATAATGACAATAATTTTGGAACCATGCATGCTAGAATCATAATTCTTGCTTTTCTAGGTTGGAAATCTTCTGAATTTTCTTTATTTAGTGCAGATTTGGTGAAAAAAGCTCAAGTTTTTGAGTTATGCAAGTTTTCATAAAAGTGTGACTTGCAGGCTGGAAAGCCCATTTTTAAGCTTATCTGCGCCTGAAACGTCCGAAAAAGCAATCATTTAATAATGACAATAACTTTGGAACCATGCATGCTAGAATCATAATTCTTGCTTTTCTAGGTTGGAAATCTTCTGAATTTTCTATATTTAGTGCAGATTTGGTGAAAAAAGCTCAAGTTTTTGAGTTATGCAAGTTTTCATAAAAGTGTGACTTGCAGGCTGGAAAGCCCATTTTTGCACTTCTCTGAGCCTAAAACGTCCAAAAAAGCAATCATTTAATAATGACAATAACTTTTGAACCATGCATGCTAGAATCATAAATCTTGCTTTCCTGGGTTGGAAATCTTCTGAATTTTCTATATTTAGTGCAGATTTGGTGAAAAAAGCTCAACTTTTTGAGTTATGCAAGTTTTCATAAAAGTGTGACTTGCAGGCTGGAAAGCCCATTTTTAAGCTTATCTGCGCCTGAAACGTCCGAAAAAGCAATCATTTAATAATGACAATAACTTTGGAACCATGCATGCTAGAATCATAATTCTTGCTTTTCTAGGTTGGAAATCTTCTGAATTTTCTATATTTAGTGCAGATTTGGTGAAAAAAGCTCAAGTTTTTGAGTTATGCAAGTTTTCATAAAAGTGTGACTTGCAGGCTGGAAAGCCCATTTTTGCACTTCTCTGAGCCTAAAACGTCCGAAAAAGCAATCATTTAATAATGACAATAACTTTTGAACCATGCATGCTAGAATCATAAATCTTGCTTTCCTGGGTTGGAAATCTTCTGAATTTTCTATATTTAGTGCAGATTTGGTGAAAAAAGCTCAACTTTTTGAGTTATGCAAGTTTTCATAAAAGTGTGACTTGCAGGCTGGAAAGCCCATTTTTAAGCTTATCTGCGCCTGAAACGTCCGAAAAAGCAATCATTTAATAATGACAATAACTTTTGAACCATGCATGCTAGAATCATAATTCTTGCTTTCCTGGGTTGGAAATCTTCTGAATTTTCTATATTTAGTGCAGATTTGGTGAAAAAAGCTCAACTTTTTGAGTTATGCAAGTTTTCATAAAAGTGTGACTTGCAGGCTGGAAAGCCCATTTTTAAGCTTATCTGCGCCTGAAACGTCCGAAAAAGCAATCATTTAATAATGACAATAACTTTGGAACCATGCATGCTAGAATCATAATTCTTGCTTTTCTAGGTTGGAAATCTTCTGAATTTTCTATATTTAGTGCAGATTTGGTGAAAAAAGCTCAAGTTTTTGAGTTATGCAAGTTTTCATAAAAGTGTGACTTGCAGGCTGGAAAGCCCATTTTTGCACTTCTCTGAGCCTAAAACGTCCGAAAAAGCAATCATTTAATAATGACAATAACTTTTGAACCATGCATGCTAGAATCATAAATCTTGCTTTCCTGGGTTGGAAATCTTCTGAATTTTCTATATTTAGTGCAGATTTGGTGAAAAAGCTCAACTTTTTGAGTTATGCAAGTTTTCATAAAAGTGTGACTTGCAGGCTGGAAAGCCCATTTTTAAGCTTATCTGCGCCTGAAACGTCCGAAAAAGCAATCATTTAATAATGACAATAACTTTTGAACCATGCATGCTAGAATCATAATTCTTGCTTTCCTGGGTTGGAAATCTTCTGAATTTTCTATATTTAGTGCAGATTTGGTGAAAAAAGCTCAACTTTTTGAGTTATGCAAGTTTTCATAAAAGTGTGACTTGCAGGCTGGAAAGCCCATTTTTAAGCTTATCTGCGCCTGAAACGTCCGAAAAAGCAATCATTTAATAATGACAATAACTTTGGAACCATGCATGCTAGAATCATAATTCTTGCTTTTCTAGGTTGGAAATCTTCTGAATTTTCTATATTTAGTGCAGATTTGGTGAAAAAAGCTCAAGTTTTTGAGTTATGCAAGTTTTCATAAAAGTGTGACTTGCAGGCTGGAAAGCCCATTTTTAAGCTTATCTGCGCTTGAAACGTCCGAAAAAGCAATCATTTAATAATGACAATAACTTTTGAACCATGCATGCTAGAATCATAATTCTTGCTTTCCTGGGTTGGAAATCTTCTGAATTTTCTATATTTAGTGCAGATTTGGTGAAAAAAGCTCAACTTTTTGAGTTATGCAAGTTTTCATAAAAGTGTGACTTGCAGGCTGGAAAGCCCATTTTTAAGCTTATCTGCGCCTGAAACGTCCGAAAAAGCAATCATTTAATAATGACAATAACTTTGGAACCATGCATGCTAGAATCATAATTCTTGCTTTTCTAGGTTGGAAATCTTCTGAATTTTCTATATTTAGTGCAGATTTGGTGAAAAAAGCTCAAGTTTTTGAGTTATGCAAGTTTTCATAAAAGTGTGACTTGCAGGCTGGAAAGCCCATTTTTGCACTTCTCTGAGCCTAAAACGTCCGAAAAAGCAATCATTTAATAATGACAATAACTTTTGAACCATGCATGCTAGAATCATAAATCTTGCTTTCCTGGGTTGGAAATCTTCTGAATTTTCTATATTTAGTGCAGATTTGGTGAAAAAAGCTCAACTTTTTGAGTTATGCAAGTTTTCATAAAAGTGTGACTTGCAGGCTGGAAAGCCCATTTTTAAGCTTATCTGCGCCTGAAACGTCCGAAAAAGCAATCATTTAATAATGACAATATCTTTTGAACCATGCATGCTAGAATCATAATTCTTGCTTTCCTGGGTTGGAAATCTTCTGAATTTTCTATATTTAGTGCAGATTTGGTGAAAAAAGCTCAACTTTTTGAGTTATGCAAGTTTTCATAAAAGTGTGACTTGCAGGCTGGAAAGCCCATTTTTAAGCTTATCTGCGCCTGAAACGTCCGAAAAAGCAATCATTTAATAATGACAATAACTTTTGAACCATGCATGCTAGAATCATAATTCTTGCTTTCCTGGGTTGGAAATCTTCTGAATTTTCTATATTTAGTGCAGATTTGGTGAAAAAAGCTCAACTTTTTGAGTTATGCAAGTTTTCATAAAAGTGTGACTTGCAGGCTGGAAAGCCCATTTTTAAGCTTATCTGCGCCTGAAACGTCCGAAAAAGCAATCATTTAATAATGACAATAACTTTGGAACCATGCATGCTAGAATCATAATTCTTGCTTTTCTAGGTTGGAAATCTTCTGAATTTTCTATATTTAGTGCAGATTTGGTGAAAAAAGCTCAAGTTTTTGAGTTATGCAAGTTTTCATAAAAGTGTGACTTGCAGGCTGGAAAGCCCATTTTTAAGCTTATCTGCGCTTGAAACGTCCGAAAAAGCAATCATTTAATAATGATAATAACTTTTGAACCATGCATGCTAGAATCATAATTCTTGCTTTCCTGGGTTGGAAATCTTCTGAATTTTCTATATTTAGTGCAGATTTGGTGAAAAAAGCTCAACTTTTTGAGTTATGCAAGTTTTCATAAAAGTGTGACTTGCAGGCTGGAAAGCCCATTTTTAAGCTTATCTGCGCCTGAAACGTCCGAAAAAGCAATCATTTAATAATGACAATAACTTTGGAACCATGCATGCTAGAATCATAATTCTTGCTTTTCTAGGTTGGAAATCTTCTGAATTTTCTATATTTAGTGCAGATTTGGTGAAAAAAGCTCAAGTTTTTGAGTTATGCAAGTTTTCATAAAAGTGTGACTTGCAGGCTGGAAAGCCCATTTTTGCACTTCTCTGAGCCTGAAACGTCCGAAAAAGCAATCATTTAATAATGACAATAACTTTTGAACCATGCATGCTAGAATCATAATTCTTGCTTTCCTGGGTTGGAAATCTTCTGAATTTTCTATATTTAGTGCAGATTTGGTGAAAAAAGCTCAACTTTTTGAGTTATGCAAGTTTTCATAAAAGTGTGACTTGCAGGCTGGAAAGCCCATTTTTAAGCTTATCTGCGCCTGAAACGTCCGAAAAAGCAATCATTTAATAATGACAATAACTTTGGAACCATGCATGCTAGAATCATAATTCTTGCTTTTCTAGGTTGGAAATCTTCTGAATTTTCTATATTTAGTGCAGATTTGGTGAAAAAAGCTCAAGTTTTTGAGTTATGCAAGTTTTCATAAAAGTGTGACTTGCAGGCTGGAAAGCCCATTTTTAAGCTTATCTGCGCCTGAAACGTCCGAAAAAGCAATCATTTAATAATGACAATATCTTTTGAACCATGCATGCTAGAATCATAATTCTTGCTTTCCTGGGTTGGAAATCTTCTGAATTTTTCCTTATATTTAGTGCAGATTTGGTGAAAAAAGCTCAACTTTTTGAGTTATGCAAGTTTTCATAAAAGTGTGACTTGCAGGCTGGAAAGCCCATTTTTAAGCTTATCTGCGCCTGAAACGTCCGAAAAAGCAATCATTTAATAATGACAATAACTTTTGAACCATGCATGCTAGAATCATAATTCTTGCTTTCCTGGGTTGGAAATCTTCTGAATTTTCTATATTTAGTGCAGATTTGGTGAAAAAAGCTCAACTTTTTGAGTTATGCAAGTTTTCATAAAAGTGTGACTTGCAGGCTGGAAAGCCCATTTTTAAGCTTATCTGCGCCTGAAACGTCCGAAAAAGCAATCATTTAATAATGACAATAACTTTGGAACCATGCATGCTAGAATCATAATTCTTGCTTTTCTAGGTTGGAAATCTTCTGAATTTTCTATATTTAGTGCAGATTTGGTGAAAAAAGCTCAAGTTTTTGAGTTATGCAAGTTTTCATAAAAGTGTGACTTGCAGGCTGGAAAGCCCATTTTTAAGCTTATCTGCGCTTGAAACGTCCGAAAAAGCAATCATTTAATAATGATAATAACTTTTGAACCATGCATGCTAGAATCATAATTCTTGCTTTCCTGGGTTGGAAATCTTCTGAATTTTCTATATTTAGTGCAGATTTGGTGAAAAAAGCTCAACTTTTTGAGTTATGCAAGTTTTCATAAAAGTGTGACTTGCAGGCTGGAAAGCCCATTTTTAAGCTTATCTGCGCCTGAAACGTCCGAAAAAGCAATCATTTAATAATGACAATAACTTTGGAACCATGCATGCTAGAATCATAATTCTTGCTTTCCTGGGTTGGAAATCTTCTGAATTTTCTATATTTAGTGCAGATTTGGTGAAAAAAGCTCAACTTTTTGAGTTATGCAAGTTTTCATAAAAGTGTGACTTGCAGGCTGGAAAGCCCATTTTTAAGCTTATCTGCGCCTGAAACGTCCGAAAAAGCAATCATTTAATAATGACAATAACTTTTGAACCATGCATGCTAGAATCATAATTCTTGCTTTCCTGGGTTGGAAATCTTCTGAATTTTCTATATTTAGTGCAGATTTGGTGAAAAAAGCTCAACTTTTTGAGTTATGCAAGTTTTCATAAAAGTGTGACTTGCAGGCTGGAAAGCCCATTTTTAAGCTTATCTGCGCCTGAAACGTCCGAAAAAGCAATCATTTAATAATGACAATAACTTTGGAACCATGCATGCTAGAATCATAATTCTTGCTTTTCTAGGTTGGAAATCTTCTGAATTTTCTATATTTAGTGCAGATTTGGTGAAAAAAGCTCAAGTTTTTGAGTTATGCAAGTTTTCATAAAAGTGTGACTTGCAGGCTGGAAAGCCCATTTTTAAGCTTATCTGCGCTTGAAACGTCCGAAAAAGCAATCATTTAATAATGATAATAACTTTTGAACCATGCATGCTAGAATCATAATTCTTGCTTTCCTGGGTTGGAAATCTTCTGAATTTTCTATATTTAGTGCAGATTTGGTGAAAAAAGCTCAACTTTTTGAGTTATGCAAGTTTTCATAAAAGTGTGACTTGCAGGCTGGAAAGCCCATTTTTAAGCTTATCTGCGCCTGAAACGTCCGAAAAAGCAATCATTTAATAATGACAATAACTTTGGAACCATGCATGCTAGAATCATAATTCTTGCTTTTCTAGGTTGGAAATCTTCTGAATTTTCTATATTTAGTGCAGATTTGGTGAAAAAAGCTCAAGTTTTTGAGTTATGCAAGTTTTCATAAAAGTGTGACTTGCAGGCTGGAAAGCCCATTTTTGCACTTCTCTGAGCCTAAAACGTCCGAAAAAGCAATCATTTAATAATGACAATAACTTTTGAACCATGCATGCTAGAATCATAAATCTTGCTTTCCTGGGTTGGAAATCTTCTGAATTTTCTATATTTAGTGCAGATTTGGTGAAAAAAGCTCAACTTTTTGAGTTATGCAAGTTTTCATAAAAGTGTGACTTGCAGGCTGGAAAGCCCATTTTTAAGCTTATCTGCGCCTGAAACGTCCGAAAAAGCAATCATTTAATAATGACAATAACTTTTGAACCATGCATGCTAGAATCATAATTCTTGCTTTCCTGGGTTGGAAATCTTCTGAATTTTCTATATTTAGTGCAGATTTGGTGAAAAAAGCTCAACTTTTTGAGTTATGCAAGTTTTCATAAAAGTGTGACTTGCAGGCTGGAAAGCCCATTTTTAAGCTTATCTGCGCCTGAAACGTCCGAAAAAGCAATCATTTAATAATGACAATAACTTTGGAACCATGCATGCTAGAATCATAATTCTTGCTTTTCTAGGTTGGAAATCTTCTGAATTTTCTATATTTAGTGCAGATTTGGTGAAAAAAGCTCAAGTTTTTGAGTTATGCAAGTTTTCATAAAAGTGTGACTTGCAGGCTGGAAAGCCCATTTTTGCACTTCTCTGAGCCTAAAACGTCCGAAAAAGCAATCATTTAATAATGACAATAACTTTTGAACCATGCATGCTAGAATCATAAATCTTGCTTTCCTGGGTTGGAAATCTTCTGAATTTTCTATATTTAGTGCAGATTTGGTGAAAAAAGCTCAACTTTTTGAGTTATGCAAGTTTTCATAAAAGTGTGACTTGCAGGCTGGAAAGCCCATTTTTAAGCTTATCTGCGCCTGAAACGTCCGAAAAAGCAATCATTTAATAATGACAATAACTTTTGAACCATGCATGCTAGAATCATAATTCTTGCTTTCCTGGGTTGGAAATCTTCTGAATTTTCTATATTTAGTGCAGATTTGGTGAAAAAAGCTCAACTTTTTGAGTTATGCAAGTTTTCATAAAAGTGTGACTTGCAGGCTGGAAAGCCCATTTTTAAGCTTATCTGCGCCTGAAACGTCCGAAAAAGCAATCATTTAATAATGACAATAACTTTGGAACCATGCATGCTAGAATCATAATTCTTGCTTTTCTAGGTTGGAAATCTTCTGAATTTTCTATATTTAGTGCAGATTTGGTGAAAAAAGCTCAAGTTTTTGAGTTATGCAAGTTTTCATAAAAGTGTGACTTGCAGGCTGGAAAGCCCATTTTTAAGCTTATCTGCGCTTGAAACGTCCGAAAAAGCAATCATTTAATAATGATAATAACTTTTGAACCATGCATGCTAGAATCATAATTCTTGCTTTCCTGGGTTGGAAATCTTCTGAATTTTCTATATTTAGTGCAGATTTGGTGAAAAAAGCTCAACTTTTTGAGTTATGCAAGTTTTCATAAAAGTGTGACTTGCAGGCTGGAAAGCCCATTTTTGCACTTCTCTGAGCCTAAAACGTCCGAAAAAGCAATCATTTAATAATGACAATAACTTTTGAACCATGCATGCTAGAATCATAAATCTTGCTTTCCTGGGTTGGAAATCTTCTGAATTTTCTATATTTAGTGCAGATTTGGTGAAAAAAGCTCAACTTTTTGAGTTATGCAAGTTTTCATAAAAGTGTGACTTGCAGGCTGGAAAGCCCATTTTTAAGCTTATCTGCGCCTGAAACGTCCGAAAAAGCAATCATTTAATAATGACAATAACTTTTGAACCATGCATGCTAGAATCATAATTCTTGCTTTCCTGGGTTGGAAATCTTCTGAATTTTCTATATTTAGTGCAGATTTGGTGAAAAAAGCTCAACTTTTTGAGTTATGCAAGTTTTCATAAAAGTGTGACTTGCAGGCTGGAAAGCCCATTTTTAAGCTTATCTGCGCCTGAAACGTCCGAAAAAGCAATCATTTAATAATGACAATAACTTTGGAACCATGCATGCTAGAATCATAATTCTTGCTTTTCTAGGTTGGAAATCTTCTGAATTTTCTATATTTAGTGCAGATTTGGTGAAAAAAGCTCAAGTTTTTGAGTTATGCAAGTTTTCATAAAAGTGTGACTTGCAGGCTGGAAAGCCCATTTTTGCACTTCTCTGAGCCTAAAACGTCCGAAAAAGCAATCATTTAATAATGACAATAACTTTTGAACCATGCATGCTAGAATCATAAATCTTGCTTTCCTGGGTTGGAAATCTTCTGAATTTTCTATATTTAGTGCAGATTTGGTGAAAAAAGCTCAACTTTTTGAGTTATGCAAGTTTTCATAAAAGTGTGACTTGCAGGCTGGAAAGCCCATTTTTAAGCTTATCTGCGCCTGAAACGTCCGAAAAAGCAATCATTTAATAATGACAATAACTTTTGAACCATGCATGCTAGAATCATAATTCTTGCTTTCCTGGGTTGGAAATCTTCTGAATTTTCTATATTTAGTGCAGATTTGGTGAAAAAAGCTCAACTTTTTGAGTTATGCAAGTTTTCATAAAAGTGTGACTTGCAGGCTGGAAAGCCCATTTTTAAGCTTATCTGCGCCTGAAACGTCCGAAAAAGCAATCATTTAATAATGACAATAACTTTGGAACCATGCATGCTAGAATCATAATTCTTGCTTTTCTAGGTTGGAAATCTTCTGAATTTTCTATATTTAGTGCAGATTTGGTGAAAAAAGCTCAACTTTTTGAGTTATGCAAGTTTTCATAAAAGTGTGACTTGCAGGCTGAAAGCCCATTTTTAAGCTTATCTGCGCCTGAAACGTCCGAAAAAGCAATCATTTAATAATGACAATAACTTTTGAACCATGCATGCTAGAATCATAATTCTTGCTTTCCTGGGTTGGAAATCTTCTGAATTTTCTATATTTAGTGCAGATTTGGTGAAAAAAGCTCAACTTTTTGAGTTATGCAAGTTTTCATAAAAGTGTGACTTGCAGGCTGGAAAGCCCATTTTTAAGCTTATCTGCGCCTGAAACGTCCGAAAAAGCAATCATTTAATAATGACAATAACTTTGGAACCATGCATGCTAGAATCATAATTCTTGCTTTTCTAGGTTGGAAATCTTCTGAATTTTCTATATTTAGTGCAGATTTGGTGAAAAAAGCTCAAGTTTTTGAGTTATGCAAGTTTTCATAAAAGTGTGACTTGCAGGCTGGAAAGCCCATTTTTGCACTTCTCTGAGCCTAAAACGTCCGAAAAAGCAATCATTTAATAATGACAATAACTTTTGAACCATGCATGCTAGAATCATAAATCTTGCTTTCCTGGGTTGGAAATCTTCTGAATTTTCTATATTTAGTGCAGATTTGGTGAAAAAAGCTCAACTTTTTGAGTTATGCAAGTTTTCATAAAAGTGTGACTTGCAGGCTGGAAAGCCCATTTTTGCACTTCTCTGAGCCTAAAACGTCCGAAAAAGCAATCATTTAATAATGACAATAACTTTTGAACCATGCATGCTAGAATCATAAATCTTGCTTTCTTGGGTTGGAAATCTTCTGAATTTTCTATATTTAGTGCAGATTTGGTGAAAAAAGCTCAACTTTTTGAGTTATGCAAGTTTTCATAAAAGTGTGACTTGCAGGCTGGAAAGCCCATTTTTAAGCTTATCTGCGCCTGAAACGTCCGAAAAAGCAATCATTTAATAATGACAATAACTTTGGAACCATGCATGCTAGAATCATAATTCTTGCTTTTCTAGGTTGGAAATCTTCTGAATTTTCTATATTTAGTGCAGATTTGGTGAAAAAAGCTCAACTTTTTGAGTTATGCAAGTTTTCATAAAAGTGTGACTTGCAGGCTGGAAAGCCCATTTTTGCACTTCTCTGAGCCTAAAACGTCCGAAAAAGCAATCATTTAATAATGACAATAACTTTTGAACCATGCATGCTAGAATCATAAATCTTGCTTTCCTGGGTTGGAAATCTTCTGAATTTTCTATATTTAGTGCAGATTTGGTGAAAAAAGCTCAACTTTTTGAGTTATGCAAGTTTTCATAAAAGTGTGACTTGCAGGCTGGAAAGCCCATTTTTAAGCTTATCTGCGCCTGAAACGTCCGAAAAAGCAATCATTTAATAATGACAATAACTTTTGAACCATGCATGCTAGAATCATAATTCTTGCTTTCCTGGGTTGGAAATCTTCTGAATTTTCTATATTTAGTGCAGATTTGGTGAAAAAAGCTCAACTTTTTGAGTTATGCAAGTTTTCATAAAAGTGTGACTTGCAGGCTGGAAAGCCCATTTTTGCACTTCTCTGAGCCTAAAACGTCCGAAAAAGCAATCATTTAATAATGACAATAACTTTTGAACCATGCATGCTAGAATCATAAATCTTGCTTTCCTGGGTTGGAAATCTTCTGAATTTTCTATATTTAGTGCAGATTTGGTGAAAAAAGCTCAACTTTTTGAGTTATGCAAGTTTTCATAAAAGTGTGACTTGCAGGCTGGAAAGCCCATTTTTAAGCTTATCTGCGTCTGAAACGTCCGAAAAAGCAATCAATAATGACAATAACTTTTGAACCATGCATGCTAGAATCATAAATCTTGCTTTCCTGGGTTGGAAATCTTCTGAATTTTCTATATTTAGTGCAGATTTGGTGAAAAAAGCTCAACTTTTTGAGTTATGCAAGTTTTCATAAAAGTGTGACTTGCAGGCTGGAAAGCCCATTTTTAAGCTTATCTGCGCTTGAAACGTCCGAAAAAGCAATCATTTAATAATGACAATAACTTTTGAACCATGCATGCTAGAATCATAATTCTTGCTTTCCTGGGTTGGAAATCTTCTGAATTTTCTATATTTAGTGCAGATTTGGTGAAAAAAGCTCAACTTTTTGAGTTATGCAAGTTTTCATAAAAGTGTGACTTGCAGGCTGGAAAGCCCATTTTTAAGCTTATCTGCGCCTGAAACGTCCGAAAAAGCAATCATTTAATAATGACAATAACTTTTGAACCATGCATGCTAGAATCATAAATCTTGCTTTCCTGGGTTGGAAATCTTCTGAATTTTCTATATTTAGTGCAGATTTGGTGAAAAAAGCTCAACTTTTTGAGTTATGCAAGTTTTCATAAAAGTGTGACTTGCAGGCTGGAAAGCCCATTTTTAAGCTTATCTGCGCCTGAAACGTCCCGAAAAAGCAATCATTTAATAATGACAATAACTTTTGAACCATGCATGCTAGAATCATAATTCTTGCTTTCCTGGGTTGGAAATCTTCTGAATTTTCTATATTTAGTGCAGATTTGGTGAAAAAAGCTCAACTTTTTGAGTTATGCAAGTTTTCATAAAAGTGTGACTTGCAGGCTGGAAAGCCCATTTTTAAGCTTATCTGCGCCTGAAACGTCCGAAAAAGCAATCATTTAATAATGACAATAACTTTGGAACCATGACCATGCATGCTAGAATCATAAATCTTGCTTTCCTGGGTTGGAAATCTTCTGAATTTTCTATATTTAGTGCAGATTTGGTGAAAAAAGCTCAACTTTTTGAGTTATGCAAGTTTTCATAAAAGTGTGACTTGCAGGCTGGAAAGCCCATTTTTAAGCTTATCTGCGCCTGAAACGTCCGAAAAAGCAATCATTTAATAATGACAATAACTTTTGAACCATGCATGCTAGCATCATAATTCTTGCTTTCCTGGGTTGGAAATCTTCTGAATTTTCTATATTTAGTGTAGATTTGGTGAAAAAAGCTCAACTTTTTGAGTTATGCAAGTTTTCATAAAAGTGTGACTTGCAGGCTGGAAAGCCCATTTTTAAGCTTATCTGCGCCTGAAACGTCCGAAAAAGCAATCATTTAATAATGACAATAACTTTTGAACCATGCATGCTAGAATCATAATTCTTGCTTTCCTGGGTTGGAAATCTTCTGAATTTTCTATATTTAGTGCAGATTTGGTGAAAAAAGCTCAACTTTTTGAGTTATGCAAGTTTTCATAAAAGTGTGACTTGCAGGCTGGAAAGCCCATTTTTAAGCTTATCTGCGCCTGAAACGTCCGAAAAAGCAATCATTTAATAATGACAATAACTTTGGAACCATGCATGCTAGAATCATAATTCTTGCTTTTCTAGGTTGGAAATCTTCTGAATTTTCTATATTTAGTGCAGATTTGGTGAAAAAAAGCTCAAGTTTTTGAGTTATGCAAGTTTTCATAAAAGTTGACTTGCAGGCTGGAAAGCCCATTTTTAAGCTTATCTGCGCCTGAAACGTCCGAAAAAGCAATCATTTAATAATGACAATAACTTTGGAACCATGCATGCTAGAATCATAATTCTTGCTTTTCTAGGTTGGAAATCTTCTGAATTTTCTATATTTAGTGCAGATTTGGTGAAAAAAGCTCAAGTTTTTGAGTTATGCAAGTTTTCATAAAAGTGTGACTTGCAGGCTGGAAAGCCCATTTTTGCACTTCTCTGAGCCTAAAACGTCCGAAAAAGCAATCATTTAATAATGACAATAACTTTTGAACCATGCATGCTAGAATCATAAATCTTGCTTTCCTGGGTTGGGAATCTTCTGAATTTTCTATATTTAGTGCAGATTTGGTGAAAAAAGCTCAACTTTTTGAGTTATGCAAGTTTTCATAAAAGTGTGACTTGCAGGCTGGAAAGCCCATTTTTAAGCTTATCTGCGCCTGAAACGTCCGAAAAAGCAATCATTTAATAATGACAATAACTTTTGAACCATGCATGCTAGAATCATAATTCTTGCTTTCCTGGGTTGGAAATCTTCTGAATTTTCTATATTTAGTGCAGATTTGGTGAAAAAAGCTCAACTTTTTGAGTTATGCAAGTTTTCATAAAAGTGTGACTTGCAGGCTGGAAAGCCCATTTTTAAGCTTATCTGCGCCTGAAACGTCCGAAAAAGCAATCATTTAATAATGACAATAACTTTGGAACCATGCATGCTAGAATCATGATTCTTGCTTTTCTAGGTTGGAAATCTTCTGAATTTTCTATATTTAGTGCAGATTTGGTGAAAAAAGCTCAAGTTTTTGAGTTATGCAAGTTTTCATAAAAGTGTGACTTGCAGGCTGGAAAGCCCATTTTTGCACTTCTCTGAGCCTAAAACGTCCGAAAAAGCAATCATTTAATAATGACAATAACTTTTGAACCATGCATGCTAGAATCATAAATCTTGCTTTCCTGGGTTGGAAATCTTCTGAATTTTCTATATTTAGTGCAGATTTGGTGAAAAAAGCTCAACTTTTTGAGTTATGCAAGTTTTCATAAAAGTGTGACTTGCAGGCTGGAAAGCCCATTTTTAAGCTTATCTGCGCCTGAAACGTCCGAAAAAGCAATCATTTAATAATGACAATAACTTTTGAACCATGCATGCTAGAATCATAATTCTTGCTTTCCTGGGTTGGAAATCTTCTGAATTTTCTATATTTAGTGCAGATTTGGTGAAAAAAGCTCAACTTTTTGAGTTATGCAAGTTTTCATAAAAGTGTGACTTGCAGGCTGGAAAGCCCATTTTTAAGCTTATCTGCGCCTGAAACGTCCGAAAAAGCAATCATTTAATAATGACAATAACTTTGGAACCATGCATGCTAGAATCATAATTCTTGCTTTTCTAGGTTGGAAATCTTCTGAATTTTCTATATTTAGTGCAGATTTGGTGAAAAAAGCTCAAGTTTTTGAGTTATGCAAGTTTTCATAAAAGTGTGACTTGCAGGCTGGAAAGCCCATTTTTGCACTTCTCTGAGCCTAAAACGTCCGAAAAAGCAATCATTTAATAATGACAATAACTTTTGAACCATGCATGCTAGAATCATAAATCTTGCTTTCCTGGGTTGGAAATCTTCTGAATTTTCTATATTTAGTGCAGATTTGGTGAAAAAAGCTCAACTTTTTGAGTTATGCAAGTTTTCATAAAAGTGTGACTTGCAGGCTGGAAAGCCCATTTTTAAGCTTATCTGCGCCTGAAACGTCCGAAAAAGCAATCATTTAATAATGACAATAACTTTTGAACCATGCATGCTAGAATCATAATTCTTGCTTTCCTGGGTTGGAAATCTTCTGAATTTTCTATATTTAGTGCAGATTTGGTGAAAAAAGCTCAAGTTTTTGAGTTATGCAAGTTTTCATAAAAGTGTGACTTGCAGGCTGGAAAGCCCATTTTTGCACTTCTCTGAGCCTAAAACGTCCGAAAAAGCAATCATTTAATAATGACAATAACTTTTGAACCATGCATGCTAGAATCATAAATCTTGCTTTCCTGGGTTGGAAATCTTCTGAATTTTCTATATTTAGTGCAGATTTGGTGAAAAAAGCTCAACTTTTTGAGTTATGCAAGTTTTCATAAAAGTGTGACTTGCAGGCTGGAAAGCCCATTTTTAAGCTTATCTGCGCCTGAAACGTCCGAAAAAGCAATCATTTAATAATGACAATAACTTTTGAACCATGCATGCTAGAATCATAATTCTTGCTTTCCTGGGTTGGAAATCTTCTGAATTTTCTATATTTAGTGCAGATTTGGTGAAAAAAGCTCAACTTTTTGAGTTATGCAAGTTTTCATAAAAGTGTGACTTGCAGGCTGGAAAGCCCATTTTTAAGCTTATCTGCGCCTGAAACGTCCGAAAAAGCAATCATTTAATAATGACAATAACTTTTGAACCATGCATGCTAGAATCATAATTCTTGCTTTCCTGGGTTGGAAATCTTCTGAATTTTCTATATTTAGTGCAGATTTGGTGAAAAAAGCTCAACTTTTTGAGTTATGCAAGTTTTCATAAAAGTGTGACTTGCAGGCTGGAAAGCCCATTTTTAAGCTTATCTGCGCCTGAAACGTCCGAAAAAGCAATCATTTAATAATGACAATAACTTTTGAACCATGCATGCTAGAATCATAATTCTTGCTTTCCTGGGTTGGAAATCTTCTGAATTTTCTATATTTAGTGCAGATTTGGTGAAAAAAGCTCAACTTTTTGAGTTATGCAAGTTTTCATAAAAGTGTGACTTGCAGGCTGGAAAGCCCATTTTTAAGCTTATCTGCGCCTGAAACGTCCGAAAAAGCAATCATTTAATAATGACAATAACTTTGGAACCATGCATGCTAGAATCATAATTCTTGCTTTTCTAGGTTGGAAATCTTCTGAATTTTCTATATTTAGTGCAGATTTGGTGAAAAAAGCTCAAGTTTTTGAGTTATGCAAGTTTTCATAAAAGTGTGACTTGCAGGCTGGAAAGCCCATTTTTGCACTTCTCTGAGCCTAAAACGTCCGAAAAAGCAATCATTTAATAATGACAATAACTTTTGAACCATGCATGCTAGAATCATAAATCTTGCTTTCCTGGGTTGGAAATCTTCTGAATTTTCTATATTTAGTGCAGATTTGGTGAAAAAAGCTCAACTTTTTGAGTTATGCAAGTTTTCATAAAAGTGTGACTTGCAGGCTGGAAAGCCCATTTTTAAGCTTATCTGCGCCTGAAACGTCCGAAAAAGCAATCATTTAATAATGACAATAACTTTTGAACCATGCATGCTAGAATCATAATTCTTGCTTTCCTGGGTTGGAAATCTTCTGAATTTTCTATATTTAGTGCAGATTTGGTGAAAAAAGCTCAACTTTTTGAGTTATGCAAGTTTTCATAAAAGTGTGACTTGCAGGCTGGAAAGCCCATTTTTAAGCTTATCTGCGCCTGAAACGTCCGAAAAAGCAATCATTTAATAATGACAATAACTTTTGAACCATGCATGCTAGAATCATAATTCTTGCTTTCCTGGGTTGGAAATCTTCTGAATTTTCTATATTTAGTGCAGATTTGGTGAAAAAAGCTCAACTTTTTGAGTTATGCAAGTTTTCATAAAAGTGTGACTTGCAGGCTGGAAAGCCCATTTTTAAGCTTATCTGCGCCTGAAACGTCCGAAAAAGCAATCATTTAATAATGACAATAACTTTTGAACCATGCATGCTAGAATCATAATTCTTGCTTTCCTGGGTTGGAAATCTTCTGAATTTTCTATATTTAGTGCAGATTTGGTGAAAAAAGCTCAACTTTTTGAGTTATGCAAGTTTTCATAAAAGTGTGACTTGCAGGCTGGAAAGCCCATTTTTAAGCTTATCTGCGCCTGAAACGTCCGAAAAAGCAATCATTTAATAATGACAATAACTTTGGAACCATGCATGCTAGAATCATAATTCTTGCTTTTCTAGGTTGGAAATCTTCTGAATTTTCTATATTTAGTGCAGATTTGGTGAAAAAAGCTCAAGTTTTTGAGTTATGCAAGTTTTCATAAAAGTGTGACTTGCAGGCTGGAAAGCCCATTTTTGCACTTCTCTGAGCCTAAAACGTCCGAAAAAGCAATCATTTAATAATGACAATAACTTTTGAACCATGCATGCTAGAATCATAAATCTTGCTTTCCTGGGTTGGAAATCTTCTGAATTTTCTATATTTAGTGCAGATTTGGTGAAAAAAGCTCAACTTTTTGAGTTATGCAAGTTTTCATAAAAGTGTGACTTGCAGGCTGGAAAGCCCATTTTTAAGCTTATCTGCGCCTGAAACGTCCGAAAAAGCAATCATTTAATAATGACAATAACTTTTGAACCATGCATGCTAGAATCATAATTCTTGCTTTCCTGGGTTGGAAATCTTCTGAATTTTCTATATTTAGTGCAGATTTGGTGAAAAAAGCTCAAGTTTTTGAGTTATGCAAGTTTTCATAAAAGTGTGACTTGCAGGCTGGAAAGCCCATTTTTGCACTTCTCTGAGCCTGAAACGTCCGAAAAAGCAATCATTTAATAATGACAATAACTTTTGAACCATGCATGCTAGAATCATAATTCTTGCTTTCCTGGGTTGGAAATCTTCTGAATTTTCTATATTTAGTGCAGATTTGGTAAAAAAAGCTTAACTTTTTGAGTTATGCAAGTTTTCATAAAAGTGTGACTTGCAGGCTGGAAAGCCCATTTTTAAGCTTATCTGCGCCTGAAACGTCCGAAAAAGCAATCATTTAATAATGACAATAACTTTGGAACCATGCATGCTAGAATCATAATTCTTGCTTTTCTAGGTTGGAAATCTTCTGAATTTTCTATATTTAGTGCAGATTTGGTGAAAAAAGCTCAAGTTTTTGAGTTATGCAAGTTTTCATAAAAGTGTGACTTGCAGGCTGGAAAGCCCATTTTTGCACTTCTCTGAGCCTAAAACGTCCGAAAAAGCAATCATTTAATAATGACAATAACTTTTGAACCATGCATGCTAGAATCATAAATCTTGCTTTCCTGGGTTGGAAATCTTCTGAATTTTCTATATTTAGTGCAGATTTGGTGAAAAAAGCTCAACTTTTTGAGTTATGCAAGTTTTCATAAAAGTGTGACTTGCAGGCTGGAAAGCCCATTTTTAAGCTTATCTGCGCCTGAAACGTCCGAAAAAGCAATCATTTAATAATGACAATAACTTTTGAACCATGCATGCTAGAATCATAATTCTTGCTTTCCTGGGTTGGAAATCTTCTGAATTTTCTATATTTAGTGCAGATTTGGTGAAAAAAGCTCAAGTTTTTGAGTTATGCAAGTTTTCATAAAAGTGTGACTTGCAGGCTGGAAAGCCCATTTTTGCACTTCTCTGAGCCTGAAACGTCCGAAAAAGCAATCATTTAATAATGACAATAACTTTTGAACCATGCATGCTAGAATCATAATTCTTGCTTTCCTGGGTTGGAAATCTTCTGAATTTTCTATATTTAGTGCAGATTTGGTGAAAAAAGCTCAACTTTTTGAGTTATGCAAGTTTTCATAAAAGTGTGACTTGCAGGCTGGAAAGCCCATTTTTAAGCTTATCTGCGCCTGAAACGTCCGAAAAAGCAATCATTTAATAATGACAATAACTTTTGAACCATGCATGCTAGAATCATAAATCTTGCTTTCCTGGGTTGGGAATCTTCTGAATTTTCTATATTTAGTGCAGATTTGGTGAAAAAAGCTCAACTTTTTGAGTTATGCAAGTTTTCATAAAAGTGTGACTTGCAGGCTGGAAAGCCCATTTTTAAGCTTATCTGCGCCTGAAACGTCCGAAAAAGCAATCATTTAATAATGACAATAACTTTTGAACCATGCATGCTAGAATCATAATTCTTGCTTTCCTGGGTTGGAAATCTTCTGAATTTTCTATATTTAGTGCAGATTTGGTGAAAAAAGCTCAACTTTTTGAGTTATACAAGTTTTCATAAAAGTGTGACTTGCAGGCTGGAAAGCCCATTTTTAAGCTTATCTGCGCCTGAAACGTCCGAAAAAGCAATCATTTAATAATGACAATAACTTTGGAACCATGCATGCTAGAATCATGATTCTTGCTTTTCTAGGTTGGAAATCTTCTGAATTTTCTATATTTAGTGCAGATTTGGTGAAAAAAGCTCAAGTTTTTGAGTTATGCAAGTTTTCATAAAAGTGTGACTTGCAGGCTGGAAAGCCCATTTTTGCACTTCTCTGAGCCTAAAACGTCCGAAAAAGCAATCATTTAATAATGACAATAACTTTTGAACCATGCATGCTAGAATCATAAATCTTGCTTTCCTGGGTTGGAAATCTTCTGAATTTTCTATATTTAGTGCAGATTTGGTGAAAAAAGCTCAACTTTTTGAGTTATGCAAGTTTTCATAAAAGTGTGACTTGCAGGCTGGAAAGCCCATTTTTGCACTTCTCTGAGCCTAAAACGTCCGAAAAAGCAATCATTTAATAATGACAATAACTTTTGAACCATGCATGCTAGAATCATAAATCTTGCTTTCCTGGGTTGGAAATCTTCTGAATTTTCTATATTTAGTGCAGATTTGGTGAAAAAAGCTCAACTTTTTGAGTTATGCAAGTTTTCATAAAAGTGTGACTTGCAGGCTGGAAAGCCCATTTTTAAGCTTATCTGCGCCTGAAACGTCCGAAAAAGCAATCATTTAATAATGACAATAACTTTTGAACCATGCATGCTAGAATCATAATTCTTGCTTTCCTGGGTTGGAAATCTTCTGAATTTTCTATATTTAGTGCAGATTTGGTGAAAAAAGCTCAAGTTTATGAGTTATGCAAGTTTTCATAAAAGTGTGACTTGCAGGCTGGAAAGCCCATTTTTGCACTTCTCTGAGCCTAAAACGTCCGAAAAAGCAATCATTTAATAATGACAATAACTTTTGAACCATGCATGCTAGAATCATAAATCTTGCTTTCCTGGGTTGGAAATCTTCTGAATTTTCTATATTTAGTGCAGATTTGGTGAAAAAAGCTCAACTTTTTGAGTTATGCAAGTTTTCATAAAAGTGTGACTTGCAGGCTGGAAAGCCCATTTTTAAGCTTATCTGCGCCTGAAACGTCCGAAAAAGCAATCATTTAATAATGACAATAACTTTTGAACCATGCATGCTAGAATCATAATTCTTGCTTTTCTGGGTTGGAAATCTTCTGAATTTTCTATATTTAGTGCAGATTTGGTGAAAAAAGCTCAACTTTTTGAGTTATGCAAGTTTTCATAAAAGTGTGACTTGCAGGCTGGAAAGCCCATTTTTAAGCTTATCTGCGCCTGAAACGTCCGAAAAAGCAATCATTTAATAATGACAATAACTTTAGAACCATGCATGCTAGAATCATAATTCTTGCTTTTCTAGGTTGGAAATCTTCTGAATTTTCTATATTTAGTGCAGATTTGGTGAAAAAAGCTCAAGTTTTTGAGTTATGCAAGTTTTCATAAAAGTGTGACTTGCAGGCTGGAAAGCCCATTTTTAAGCTTATCTGCGCCTGAAACGTCCGAAAAAGCAATCATTTAATAATGACAATAACTTTTGAACCATGCATGCTAGAATCATAATTCTTGCTTTCCTGGGTTGGAAATCTTCTGAATTTTCTATATTTAGTGCAGATTTGGTGAAAAAAGCTCAACTTTTTGAGTTATGCAAGTTTTCATAAAAGTGTGACTTGCAGGCTGGAAAGCCCATTTTTAAGCTTATCTGCGCCTGAAACGTCCGAAAAAGCAATCATTTAATAATGACAATAACTTTGGAACCATGCATGCTAGAATCATAATTCTTGCTTTTCTAGGTTGGAAATCTTCTGAATTTTCTATATTTAGTGCAGATTTGGTGAAAAAAGCTCAAGTTTTTGAGTTATGCAAGTTTTCATAAAAGTGTGACTTGCAGGCTGGAAAGCCCATTTTTGCACTTCTCTGAGCCTAAAACGTCCGAAAAAGCAATCATTTAATAATGACAATAACTTTTGAACCATGCATGCTAGAATCATAAATCTTGCTTTCCTGGGTTGGAAATCTTCTGAATTTTCTATATTTAGTGCAGATTTGGTGAAAAAAGCTCAACTTTTTGAGTTATGCAAGTTTTCATAAAAGTGTGACTTGCAGGCTGGAAAGCCCATTTTTAAGCTTATCTGCGCCTGAAACGTCCGAAAAAGCAATCATTTAATAATGACAATAACTTTTGAACCATGCATGCTAGAATCTTAATTCTTGCTTTCCTGGGTTGGAAATCTTCTGAATTATCTATATTTAGTGCAGATTTGGTGAAAAAAGCTCAACTTTTTGAGTTATGCAAGTTTTCATAAAAGTGTGACTTGCAGGCTGGAAAGCCCATTTTTAAGCTTATCTGCGCCTGAAACGTCCGAAAAAGCAATCATTTAATAATGACAATAACTTTGGAACCATGCATGCTAGAATCATAATTCTTGCTTTTCTAGGTTGGAAATCTTCTGATTTTTCTATATTTAGTGCAGATTTGGTGAAAAAAGCTCAAGTTTTTGAGTTATGCAAGTTTTCATAAAAGTGTGACTTGCAGGCTGGAAAGCCCATTTTTGCACTTCTCTGAGCCTAAAACGTCCGAAAAAGCAATCATTTAATAATGACAATAACTTTTGAACCATGCATGCTAGAATCATAAATCTTGCTTTCCTGGGTTGGAAATCTTCTGAATTTTCTATATTTAGTGCAGATTTGGTGAAAAAAGCTCAACTTTTTGAGTTATGCAAGTTTTCATAAAAGTGTGACTTGCAGGCTGGAAAGCCCATTTTTAAGCTTATCTGCGCCTGAAACGTCCGAAAAAGCAATCATTTAATAATGACAATAACTTTTGAACCATGCATGCTAGAATCATAATTCTTGCTTTCCTGGGTTGGAAATCTTCTGAATTTTCTATATTTAGTGCAGATTTGGTGAAAAAAGCTCAACTTTTTGAGTTATGCAAGTTTTCATAAAAGTGTGACTTGCAGGCTGGAAAGCCCATTTTTAAGCTTATCTGCGCCTGAAACGTCCGAAAAAGCAATCATTTAATAATGACAATAACTTTGGAACCATGCATGCTAGAATCATAATTCTTGCTTTTCTAGGTTGGAAATCTTCTGAATTTTCTATATTTAGTGCAGATTTGGTGAAAAAAGCTCAAGTTTTTGAGTTATGCAAGTTTTCATAAAAGTGTGACTTGCAGGCTGGAAAGCCCATTTTTGCACTTCTCTGAGCCTAAAACGTCCGAAAAAGCAATCATTTAATAATGACAATAACTTTTGAACCATGCATGCTAGAATCATAAATCTTGCTTTCCTGGGTTGGAAATCTTCTGAATTTTCTATATTTAGTGCAGATTTGGTGAAAAAAGCTCAACTTTTTGAGTTATGCAAGTTTTCATAAAAGTGTGACTTGCAGCTGGAAAGCCCATTTTTAAGCTTATCTGCGCCTGAAACGTCCGAAAAAGCAATCATTTAATAATGACAATAACTTTTGAACCATGCATGCTAGAATCATAATTCTTGCTTTCCTGGGTTGGAAATCTTCTGAATTTTCTATATTTAGTGCAGATTTGGTGAAAAAAGCTCAACTTTTTGAGTTATGCAAGTTTTCATAAAAGTGTGACTTGCAGGCTGGAAAGCCCATTTTTAAGCTTATCTGCGCCTGAAACGTCCGAAAAAGCAATCATTTAATAATGACAATAACTTTGGAACCATGCATGCTAGAATCATAATTCTTGCTTTTCTAGGTTGGAAATCTTCTGAATTTTCTATATTTAGTGCAGATTTGGTGAAAAAAGCTCAAGTTTTTGAGTTATGCAAGTTTTCATAAAAGTGTGACTTGCAGGCTGGAAAGCCCATTTTTGCACTTCTCTGAGCCTAAAACGTCCGAAAAAGCAATAATTTAATAATGACAATAACTTTTGAACCATGCATGCTAGAATCATAATTCTTGCTTTCCTGGGTTGGAAATCTTCTGAATTTTCTATATTTAGTGCAGATTTGGTGAAAAAAGCTCAACTTTTTGAGTTATGCAAGTTTTCATAAAAGTGTGACTTGCAGGCTGGAAAGCCCATTTTTAAGCTTATCTGCGCCTGAAACGTCCGAAAAAGCAATCATTTAATAATGACAATAACTTTTGAACCATGCATGCTAGAATCATAATTCTTGCTTTCCTGGGTTGGAAATCTTCTGAATTTTCTATATTTAGTGCAGATTTGGTGAAAAAAGCTCAACCTTTTGAGTTATGCAAGTTTTAATAAAAGTGTGACTTGCAGGCTGGAAAGCCCATTTTTAAGCTTATCTGCGCCTGAAACGTCCGAAAAAGCAATCATTTAATAATGACAATAACTTTTGAACCATGCATGCTAGAATCATAATTCTTGCTTTCCTGGGTTGGAAATCTTCTGAATTTTCTATATTTAGTGCAGATTTGGTGAAAAAAGCTCAACTTTTTGAGTTATGCAAGTTTTTATAAAAGTGTGACTTGCAGGCTGGAAAGCCCATTTTTAAGCTTATCTGCGCCTGAAACGTCCGAAAAAGCAATCATTTAATAATGACAATAACTTTGGAACCATGCATGCTAGAATCATAATTCTTGCTTTTCTAGGTTGGAAATCTTCTGAATTTTCTATATTTAGTGCAGATTTGGTGAAAAAAGCTCAAGTTTTTGAGTTATGCAAGTTTTCATAAAAGTGTGACTTGCAGGCTGGAAAGCCCATTTTTGCACTTCTCTGAGCCTAAAACGTCCGAAAAAGCAATCATTTAATAATGACAATAACTTTGGAACCATGCATGCTAGAATCATAATTCTTGCTTTTCTAGGTTGGAAATCTTCTGAATTTTCTATATTTAGTGCAGATTTGGTGAAAAAAGCTCAAGTTTTTGAGTTATGCAAGTTTTCATAAAAGTGTGACTTGCAGGCTGGAAAGCCCATTTTTGCACTTCTCTGAGCCTAAAACGTCCGAAAAAGCAATCATTTAATAATGACAATAACTTTTGAACCATGCATGCTAGAATCATAAATCTTGCTTTCCTGGGTTGGAAATCTTCTGAATTTTCTATATTTAGTGCAGATTTGGTGAAAAAAGCTCAACTTTTTGAGTTATGCAAGTTTTCATAAAAGTGTGACTTGCAGCTGGAAAGCCCATTTTTAAGCTTATCTGCGCCTGAAACGTCCGAAAAAGCAATCATTTAATAATGACAATAACTTTTGAACCATGCATGCTAGAATCATAATTCTTGCTTTCCTGGGTTGGAAATCTTCTGAATTTTCTATATTTAGTGCAGATTTGGTGAAAAAAGCTCAACTTTTTGAGTTATGCAAGTTTTCATAAAAGTGTGACTTGCAGGCTGGAAAGCCCATTTTTAAGCTTATCTGCGCCTGAAACGTCCGAAAAAGCAATCATTTAATAATGACAATAACTTTGGAACCATGCATGCTAGAATCATAATTCTTGCTTTTCTAGGTTGGAAATCTTCTGAATTTTCTATATTTAGTGCAGATTTGGTGAAAAAAGCTCAAGTTTTTGAGTTATGCAAGTTTTCATAAAAGTGTGACTTGCAGGCTGGAAAGCCCATTTTTGCACTTCTCTGAGCCTAAAACGTCGGAAAAAGCAATCATTTAATAATGACAATAACTTTTGAACCATGCATGCTAGAATCATAAATCTTGCTTTCCTGGGTTGGAAATCTTCTGAATTTTCTATATTTAGTGCAGATTTGGTGAAAAAAGCTCAACTTTTTGAGTTATGCAAGTTTTCATAAAAGTGTGACTTGCAGGCTGGAAAGCCCATTTTTAAGCTTATCTGCGCCTGAAACGTCCGAAAAAGCAATCATTTAATAATGACAATAACTTTTGAACCATGCATGCTAGAATCATAATTCTTGCTTTCCTGGGTTGGAAATCTTCTGAATTTTCTATATTTAGTGCAGATTTGGTGAAAAAAGCTCAACTTTTTGAGTTATGCAAGTTTTCATAAAAGTGTGACTTGCAGGCTGGAAAGCCCATTTTTAAGCTTATCTGCGCCTGAAACGTCCGAAAAAGCAATCATTTAATAATGACAATAACTTTGGAACCATGCATGCTAGAATCATAATTCTTGCTTTTCTAGGTTGGAAATCTTCTGAATTTTCTATATTTAGTGCAGATTTGGTGAAAAAAAGCTCAAGTTTTTGAGTTATGCAAGTTTTCATAAAAGTGTGACTTGCAGGCTGGAAAGCCCATTTTTAAGCTTATCTGCGCCTGAAACGTCCGAAAAAGCAATCATTTAATAATGACAATAACTTTTGAACCATGCATGCTAGAATCATAATTCTTGCTTTCCTGGGTTGGAAATCTTCTGAATTTTCTATATTTAGTGCAGATTTGGTGAAAAAAGCTCAACTTTTTGAGTTATGCAAGTTTTCATAAAAGTGTGACTTGCAGGCTGGAAAGCCCATTTTTAAGCTTATCTGCGCCTGAAACGTCCGAAAAAGCAATCATTTAATAATGACAATAACTTTTGAACCATGCATGCTAGAATCATAATTCTTGCTTTCCTGGGTTGGAAATCTTCTGAATTTTCTATATTTAGTGCAGATTTGGTGAAAAAAAGCTCAACTTTTTGAGTTATGCAAGTTTTCATAAAAGTGTGACTTGCAGGCTGGAAAGCCCATTTTTAAGCTTATCTGCGCCTGAAACGTCCGAAAAAGCAATCATTTAATAATGACAATAACTTTGGAACCATGCATGCTAGAATCATAATTCTTGCTTTTCTAGGTTGGAAATCTTTTGAATTTTCTATATTTAGTGCAGATTTGGTGAAAAAAGCTCAAGTTTTTGAGTTATGCAAGTTTTCATAAAAGTGTGACTTGCAGGCTGGAAAGCCCATTTTTGCACTTCTCTGAGCCTAAAACGTCCGAAAAAGCAATCATTTAATAATGACAATAACTTTTGAACCATGCATGCTAGAATCATAAATCTTGCTTTCCTGGGTTGGAAATCTTCTGAATTTTCTATATTTAGTGCAGATTTGGTGAAAAAAGCTCAACTTTTTGAGTTATGCAAGTTTTCATAAAAGTGTGACTTGCAGGCTGGAAAGCCCATTTTTAAGCTTATCTGCGCCTGAAACGTCCGAAAAAGCAATCATTTAATAATGACAATAACTTTTGAACCATGCATGCTAGAATCATAATTCTTGCTTTCCTGGGTTGGAAATCTTCTGAATTTTCTATATTTAGTGCAGATTTGGTGAAAAAAGCTCAACTTTTTGAGTTATGCAAGTTTTCATAAAAGTGTGACTTGCAGGCTGGAAAGCCCATTTTTAAGCTTATCTGCGCCTGAAACGTCCGAAAAAGCAATCATTTAATAATGACAATAACTTTGGAACCATGCATGCTAGAATCATAATTCTTGCTTTTCTAGGTTGGAAATCTTCTGAATTTTCTATATTTAGTGCAGATTTGGTGAAAAAAGCTCAAGTTTTTGAGTTATGCAAGTTTTCATAAAAGTGTGACTTGCAGGCTGGAAAGCCCATTTTTGCACTTCTCTGAGCCTAAAACGTCCGAAAAAGCAATCATTTAATAATGACAATAACTTTTGAACCATGCATGCTAGAATCATAAATCTTGCTTTCCTGGGTTGGAAATCTTCTGAATTTTCTATATTTAGTGCAGATTTGGTGAAAAAAGCTCAACTTTTTGAGTTATGCAAGTTTTCATAAAAGTGTGACTTGCAGGCTGGAAAGCCCATTTTTAAGCTTATCTGCGCCTGAAACGTCCGAAAAAGCAATCATTTAATAATGACAATAACTTTTGAACCATGCATGCTAGAATCATAATTCTTGCTTTCCTGGGTTGGAAATCTTCTGAATTTTCTATATTTAGTGCAGATTTGGTGAAAAAAGCTCAACTTTTTGAGTTATGCAAGTTTTCATAAAAGTGTGACTTGCAGGCTGGAAAGCCCATTTTTAAGCTTATCTGCGCCTGAAACGTCCGAAAAAGCAATCATTTAATAATGACAATAACTTTGGAACCATGCATGCTAGAATCATAATTCTTGCTTTTCTAGGTTGGAAATCTTCTGAATTTTCTATATTTAGTGCAGATTTGGTGAAAAAAGCTCAAGTTTTTGAGTTATGCAAGTTTTCATAAAAGTGTGACTTGCAGGCTGGAAAGCCCATTTTTGCACTTCTCTGAGCCTAAAACGTCCGAAAAAGCAATCATTTAATAATGACAATAACTTTTGAACCATGCATGCTAGAATCATAAATCTTGCTTTCCTGGGTTGGAAATCTTCTGAATTTTCTATATTTAGTGCAGATTTGGTGAAAAAAGCTCAACTTTTTGAGTTATGCAAGTTTTCATAAAAGTGTGACTTGCAGGCTGGAAAGCCCATTTTTAAGCTTATCTGCGCCTGAAACGTCCGAAAAAGCAATCATTTAATAAGACAATAACTTTTGAACCATGCATGCTAGAATCATAAATCTTGCTTTCCTGGGTTGGAAATCTTCTGAATTTTCTATATTTAGTGCAGATTTGGTGAAAAAAGCTCAACTTTTTGAGTTATGCAAGTTTTCATAAAAGTGTGACTTGCAGGCTGGAAAGCCCATTTTTAAGCTTATCTGCGCCTGAAACGTCCGAAAAAGCAATCATTTAATAATGACAATAACTTTGGAACCATGCATGCTAGAATCATAATTCTTGCTTTTCTAGGTTGGAAATCTTCTGAATTTTCTATATTTAGTGCAGATTTGGTGAAAAAAGCTCAAGTTTTTGAGTTATGCAAGTTTTCATAAAAGTGTGACTTGCAGGCTGGAAAGCCCATTTTTGCACTTCTCTGAGCCTAAAACGTCCGAAAAAGCAATCATTTAATAATGACAATAACTTTTGAACCATGCATGCTAGAATCATAAATCTTGCTTTCCTGGGTTGGAAATCTTCTGAATTTTCTATATTTAGTGCAGATTTGGTGAAAAAAGCTCAACTTTTTGAGTTATGCAAGTTTTCATAAAAGTGTGACTTGCAGGCTGGAAAGCCCATTTTTAAGCTTATCTGCGCCTGAAACGTCCGAAAAAGCAATCATTTAATAATGACAATAACTTTTGAACCATGCATGCTAGAATCATAATTCTTGCTTTCCTGGGTTGGAAATCTTCTGAATTTTCTATATTTAGTGCAGAATTGGTGAAAAAAGCTCAACTTTTTGAGTTATGCAAGTTTTCATAAAAGTGTGACTTGCAGGCTGGAAAGCCCATTTTTAAGCTTATCTGCGCCTGAAACGTCCGAAAAAGCAATCATTTAATAATGACAATAACTTTGGAACCATGCATGCTAGAATCATAATTCTTGCTTTTCTAGGTTGGAAATCTTCTGAATTTTCTATATTTAGTGCAGATTTGGTGAAAAAAGCTCAACTTTTTGAGTTATGCAAGTTTTCATAAAAGTGTGACTTGCAGGCTGGAAAGCCCATTTTTAAGCTTATCTGCGCCTGAAACGTCCGAAAAAGCAATCATTTAATAATGACAATAACTTTGGAACCATGCATGCTAGAATCATAATTCTTGCTTTTCTAGGTTGGAAATCTTCTGAATTTTCTATATTTAGTGCAGATTTGGTGAAAAAAGCTCAAGTTTTTGAGTTATGCAAGTTTTCATAAAAGTGTGACTTGCAGGCTGGAAAGCCCATTTTTGCACTTCTCTGAGCCTAAAACGTCCGAAAAAGCAATCATTTAATAATGACAATAACTTTTGAACCATGCATGCTAGAATCATAAATCTTGCTTTCCTGGGTTGGAAATCTTCTGAATTTTCTATATTTAGTGCAGATTTGGTGAAAAAAGCTCAACTTTTTGAGTTATGCAAGTTTTCATAAAAGTGTGACTTGCAGGCTGGAAAGCCCATTTTTAAGCTTATCTGCGCCTGAAACGTCCGAAAAAGCAATCATTTAATAATGACAATAACTTTTGAACCATGCATGCTAGAATCATAATTCTTGCTTTCCTGGGTTGGAAATCTTCTGAATTTTCTATATTTAGTGCAGAATTGGTGAAAAAAGCTCAACTTTTTGAGTTATGCAAGTTTTCATAAAAGTGTGACTTGCAGGCTGGAAAGCCCATTTTTAAGCTTATCTGCGCCTGAAACGTCCGAAAAAGCAATCATTTAATAATGACAATAACTTTGGAACCATGCATGCTAGAATCATAATTCTTGCTTTTCTAGGTTGGAAATCTTCTGAATTTTCTATATTTAGTGCAGATTTGGTGAAAAAAGCTCAAGTTTTTGAGTTATGCAAGTTTTCATAAAAGTTTGACTTGCAGGCTGGAAAGCCCATTTTTAAGCTTATCTGCGCCTGAAACGTCCGAAAAAGCAATCATTTAATAATGACAATAACTTTGGAACCATGCATGCTAGAATCATAATTCTTGCTTTTCTAGGTTGGAAATCTTCTGAATTTTCTATATTTAGTGCAGATTTGGTGAAAAAAGCTCAAGTTTTTGAGTTATGCAAGTTTTCATAAAAGTGTGACTTGCAGGCTGGAAAGCCCATTTTTGCACTTCTCTGAGCCTAAAACGTCCGAAAAAGCAATCATTTAATAATGACAATAACTTTTGAACCATGCATGCTAGAATCATAAATCTTGCTTTCCTGGGTTGGAAATCTTCTGAATTTTCTATATTTAGTGCAGATTTGGTGAAAAAAGCTCAAGTTTTTGAGTTATGCAAGTTTTCATAAAAGTGTGACTTGCAGGCTGGAAAGCCCATTTTGAAGCTTATCTGCGCCTGAAACGTCCGAAAAAGCAATCATTTAATAATGACAATAACTTTTGAACCATGCATGCTAGAATCATAATTCTTGCTTTCCTGGGTTGGAAATCTTCTGAATTTTCTATATTTAGTGCAGATTTGGTGAAAAAAGCTCAACTTTTTGAGTTATGCAAGTTTTCATAAAAGTGTGACTTGCAGGCTGGAAAGCCCATTTTTAAGCTTATCTGCGCCTGGAACGTCCGAAAAAGCAATCATTTAATAATGACAATAACTTTGGAACCATGCATGCTAGAATCATAATTCTTGCTTTTCTAGGTTGGAAATCTTCTGAATTTTCTATATTTAGTGCAGATTTGGTGAAAAAAGCTCAAGTTTTTGAGTTATGCAAGTTTTCATAAAAGTGTGACTTGCAGGCTGGAAAGCCCATTTTTGCACTTCTCTGAGCCTAAAACGTCCGAAAAAGCAATCATTTAATAATGACAATAACTTTTGAACCATGCATGCTAGAATCATAAATCTTGCTTTCCTGGGTTGGAAATCTTCTGAATTTTCTATATTTAGTGCAGATTTGGTGAAAAAAGCTCAACTTTTTGAGTTATGCAAGTTTTCATAAAAGTGTGACTTGCAGGCTGGAAAGCCCATTTTTAAGCTTATCTGCGCCTGAAACGTCCGAAAAAGCAATCATTTAATAATGACAATAACTTTGGAACCATGCATGCTAGAATCATAATTCTTGCTTTTCTAGGTTGGAAATCTTCTGAATTTTCTATATTTAGTGCAGATTTGGTGAAAAAAGCTCAACTTTTTGAGTTATGCAAGTTTTCATAAAAGTGTGACTTGCAGGCTGGAAAGCCCATTTTTGCACTTCTCTGAGCCTAAAACGTCCGAAAAAGCAATCATTTAATAATGACAATAACTTTTGAACCATGCATGCTAGAATCATAAATCTTGCTTTCCTGGTTTGGAAATCTTCTGAATTTTCTATATTTAGTGCAGATTTGGTGAAAAAAGCTCAACTTTTTGAGTTATGCAAGTTTTCATAAAAGTGTGACTTGCAGGCTGGAAAGCCCATTTTTAAGCTTATCTGCGCCTGAAACGTCCGAAAAAGCAATCATTTAATAATGACAATAACTTTTGAACCATGCATGCTAGAATCATAATTCTTGCTTTCCTGGGTTGGAAATCTTCTGAATTTTCTATATTTAGTGCAGAATTGGTGAAAAAAGCTCAACTTTTTGAGTTATGCAAGTTTTCATAAAAGTGTGACTTGCAGGCTGGAAAGCCCATTTTTAAGCTTATCTGCGCCTGAAACGTCCGAAAAAGCAATCATTTAATAATGACAATAACTTTGGAACCATGCATGCTAGAATCATAATTCTTGCTTTTCTAGGTTGGAAATCTTCTGAATTTTCTATATTTAGTGCAGATTTGGTGAAAAAAGCTCAAGTTTTTGAGTTATGCAAGTTTTCATAAAAGTGTGACTTGCAGGCTGGAAAGCCCATTTTTAAGCTTATCTGCGCCTGAAACGTCCGAAAAAGCAATCATTTAATAATGACAATAACTTTGGAACCATGCATGCTAGAATCATAATTCTTGCTTTTCTAGGTTGGAAATCTTCTGAATTTTCTATATTTAGTGCAGATTTGGTGAAAAAAGCTCAAGTTTTTGAGTTATGCAAGTTTTCATAAAAGTGTGACTTGCAGGCTGGAAAGCCCATTTTTGCACTTCTCTGAGCCTAAAACGTCCGAAAAAGCAATCATTTAATAATGACAATAACTTTTGAACCATGCATGCTAGAATCATAAATCTTGCTTTCCTGGGTTGGAAATCTTCTGAATTTTCTATATTTAGTGCAGATTTGGTGAAAAAAGCTCAAGTTTTTGAGTTATGCAAGTTTTCATAAAAGTGTGACTTGCAGGCTGGAAAGCCCATTTTGAAGCTTATCTGCGCCTGAAACGTCCGAAAAAGCAATCATTTAATAATGACAATAACTTTTGAACCATGCATGCTAGAATCATAATTCTTGCTTTCCTGGGTTGGAAATCTTCTGAATTTTCTATATTTAGTGCAGATTTGGTGAAAAAAGCTCAACTTTTTGAGTTATGCAAGTTTTCATAAAAGTGTGACTTGCAGGCTGGAAAGCCCATTTTTAAGCTTATCTGCGCCTGAAACGTCCGAAAAAGCAATCATTTAATAATGACAATAACTTTGGAACCATGCATGCTAGAATCATAATTCTTGCTTTTCTAGGTTGGAAATCTTCTGAATTTTCTATATTTAGTGCAGATTTGGTGAAAAAAGCTCAAGTTTTTGAGTTATGCAAGTTTTCATAAAAGTGTGACTTGCAGGCTGGAAAGCCCATTTTTGCACTTCTCTGAGCCTAAAACGTCCGAAAAAGCAATCATTTAATAATGACAATAACTTTTGAACCATGCATGCTAGAATCATAAATCTTGCTTTCCTGGGTTGGAAATCTTCTGAATTTTCTATATTTAGTGCAGATTTGGTGAAAAAAGCTCAACTTTTTGAGTTATGCAAGTTTTCATAAAAGTGTGACTTGCAGGCTGGAAAGCCCATTTTTAAGCTTATCTGCGCCTGAAACGTCCGAAAAAGCAATCATTTAATAATGACAATAACTTTTGAACCATGCATGCTAGAATCATAATTCTTGCTTTCCTGGGTTGGAAATCTTCTGAATTTTCTATATTTAGTGCAGATTTGGTGAAAAAAGCTCAACTTTTTGAGTTATGCAAGTTTTCATAAAAGTGTGACTTGCAGGCTGGAAAGCCCATTTTTAAGCTTATCTGCGCCTGAAACGTCCGAAAAAGCAATCATTTAATAATGACAATAACTTTGGAACCATGCATGCTAGAATCATAATTCTTGCTTTTCTAGGTTGGAAATCTTCTGAATTTTCTATATTTAGTGCAGATTTGGTGAAAAAAGCTCAAGTTTTTGAGTTATGCAAGTTTTCATAAAAGTGTGACTTGCAGGCTGGAAAGCCCATTTTTGCACTTCTCTGAGCCTAAAACGTCCGAAAAAGCAATCATTTAATAATGACAATAACTTTTGAACCATGCATGCTAGAATCATAAATCTTGCTTTCCTGGGTTGGAAATCTTCTGAATTTTCTATATTTAGTGCAGATTTGGTGAAAAAAGCTCAACTTTTTGAGTTATGCAAGTTTTCATAAAAGTGTGACTTGCAGGCTGGAAAGCCCATTTTTAAGCTTATCTGCGCCTGAAACGTCCGAAAAAGCAATCATTTAATAATGACAATAACTTTGGAACCATGCATGCTAGAATCATAATTCTTGCTTTTCTAGGTTGGAAATCTTCTGAATTTTCTATATTTAGTGCAGATTTGGTGAAAAAAGCTCAAGTTTTTGAGTTATGCAAGTTTTCATAAAAGTGTGACTTGCAGGCTGGAAAGCCCATTTTTGCACTTCTCTGAGCCTAAAACGTCCGAAAAAGCAATCATTTAATAATGACAATAACTTTTGAACCATGCATGCTAGAATCATAAATCTTGCTTTCCTGGGTTGGAAATCTTCTGAATTTTCTATATTTAGTGCAGATTTGGTGAAAAAAGCTCAACTTTTTGAGTTATGCAAGTTTTCATAAAAGTGTGACTTGCAGGCTGGAAAGCCCATTTTTAAGCTTATCTGCGCCTGAAACGTCCGAAAAAGCAATCATTTAATAATGACAATAACTTTTGAACCATGCATGCTAGAATCATAATTCTTGCTTTCCTGGGTTGGAAATCTTCTGAATTTTCTATATTTAGTGCAGAATTGGTGAAAAAAGCTCAACTTTTTGAGTTATGCAAGTTTTCATAAAAGTGTGACTTGCAGGCTGGAAAGCCCATTTTTAAGCTTATCTGCGCCTGAAACGTCCGAAAAAGCAATCATTTAATAATGACAATAACTTTGGAACCATGCATGCTAGAATCATAATTCTTGCTTTTCTAGGTTGGAAATCTTCTGAATTTTCTATATTTAGTGCAGATTTGGTGAAAAAAGCTCAAGTTTTTGAGTTATGCAAGTTTTCATAAAAGTGTGACTTGCAGGCTGGAAAGCCCATTTTTAAGCTTATCTGCGCCTGAAACGTCCGAAAAAGCAATCATTTAATAATGACAATAACTTTGGAACCATGCATGCTAGAATCATAATTCTTGCTTTTCTAGGTTGGAAATCTTCTGAATTTTCTATATTTAGTGCAGATTTGGTGAAAAAAGCTCAAGTTTTTGAGTTATGCAAGTTTTCATAAAAGTGTGACTTGCAGGCTGGAAAGCCCATTTTTGCACTTCTCTGAGCCTAAAACGTCCGAAAAAGCAATCATTTAATAATGACAATAACTTTTGAACCATGCATGCTAGAATCATAAATCTTGCTTTCCTGGGTTGGAAATCTTCTGAATTTTCTATATTTAGTGCAGATTTGGTGAAAAAAGCTCAAGTTTTTGAGTTATGCAAGTTTTCATAAAAGTGTGACTTGCAGGCTGGAAAGCCCATTTTGAAGCTTATCTGCGCCTGAAACGTCCGAAAAAGCAATCATTTAATAATGACAATAACTTTTGAACCATGCATGCTAGAATCATAATTCTTGCTTTCCTGGGTTGGAAATCTTCTGAATTTTCTATATTTAGTGCAGATTTGGTGAAAAAAGCTCAACTTTTTGAGTTATGCAAGTTTTCATAAAAGTGTGACTTGCAGGCTGGAAAGCCCATTTTTAAGCTTATCTGCGCCTGAAACGTCCGAAAAAGCAATCATTTAATAATGACAATAACTTTGGAACCATGCATGCTAGAATCATAATTCTTGCTTTTCTAGGTTGGAAATCTTCTGAATTTTCTATATTTAGTGCAGATTTGGTGAAAAAAGCTCAAGTTTTTGAGTTATGCAAGTTTTCATAAAAGTGTGACTTGCAGGCTGGAAAGCCCATTTTTGCACTTCTCTGAGCCTAAAACGTCCGAAAAAGCAATCATTTAATAATGACAATAACTTTTGAACCATGCATGCTAGAATCATAAATCTTGCTTTCCTGGGTTGGAAATCTTCTGAATTTTCTATATTTAGTGCAGATTTGGTGAAAAAAGCTCAACTTTTTGAGTTATGCAAGTTTTCATAAAAGTGTGACTTGCAGGCTGGAAAGCCCATTTTTAAGCTTATCTGCGCCTGAAACGTCCGAAAAAGCAATCATTTAATAATGACAATAACTTTTGAACCATGCATGCTAGAATCATAATTCTTGCTTTCCTGGGTTGGAAATCTTCTGAATTTTCTATATTTAGTGCAGATTTGGTGAAAAAAGCTCAACTTTTTGAGTTATGCAAGTTTTCATAAAAGTGTGACTTGCAGGCTGGAAAGCCCATTTTTAAGCTTATCTGCGCCTGAAACGTCCGAAAAAGCAATCATTTAATAATGACAATAACTTTGGAACCATGCATGCTAGAATCATAATTCTTGCTTTTCTAGGTTGGAAATCTTCTGAATTTTCTATATTTAGTGCAGATTTGGTGAAAAAAGCTCAAGTTTTTGAGTTATGCAAGTTTTCATAAAAGTGTGACTTGCAGGCTGGAAAGCCCATTTTTGCACTTCTCTGAGCCTAAAACGTCCGAAAAAGCAATCATTTAATAATGACAATAACTTTTGAACCATGCATGCTAGAATCATAAATCTTGCTTTCCTGGGTTGGAAATCTTCTGAATTTTCTATATTTAGTGCAGATTTGGTGAAAAAAGCTCAACTTTTTGAGTTATGCAAGTTTTCATAAAAGTGTGACTTGCAGGCTGGAAAGCCCATTTTTAAGCTTATCTGCGCCTGAAACGTCCGAAAAAGCAATCATTTAATAATGACAATAACTTTGGAACCATGCATGCTAGAATCATAATTCTTGCTTTTCTAGGTTGGAAATCTTCTGAATTTTCTATATTTAGTGCAGATTTGGTGAAAAAAGCTCAAGTTTTTGAGTTATGCAAGTTTTCATAAAAGTGTGACTTGCAGGCTGGAAAGCCCATTTTTGCACTTCTCTGAGCCTAAAACGTCCGAAAAAGCAATCATTTAATAATGACAATAACTTTTGAACCATGCATGCTAGAATCATAAATCTTGCTTTCCTGGGTTGGAAATCTTCTGAATTTTCTATATTTAGTGCAGATTTGGTGAAAAAAGCTCAACTTTTTGAGTTATGCAAGTTTTCATAAAAGTGTGACTTGCAGGCTGGAAAGCCCATTTTTAAGCTTATCTGCGCCTGAAACGTCCGAAAAAGCAATCATTTAATAATGACAATAACTTTTGAACCATGCATGCTAGAATCATAAATCTTGCTTTCCTGGGTTGGAAATCTTCTGAATTTTCTATATTTAGTGCAGATTTGGTGAAAAAAGCTCAACTTTTTGAGTTATGCAAGTTTTCATAAAAGTGTGACTTGCAGGCTGGAAAGCCCATTTCTAAGCTTATCTGCGCCTGAAACGTCCGAAAAAGCAATCATTTAATAATGACAATAACTTTTGAACCATGCATGCTAGAATCATAATTCTTGCTTTCCTGGGTTGGAAATCTTCTGAATTTTCTATATTTAGTGCAGATTTGGTGAAAAAAGCTCAACTTTTTGAGTTATGCAAGTTTTCATAAAAGTGTGACTTGCAGGCTGGAAAGCCCATTTTTAAGCTTATCTGCGCCTGAAACGTCCGAAAAAGCAATCATTTAATAATGACAATAACTTTGGAACCATGCATGCTAGAATCATAATTCTTGCTTTTCTAGGTTGGAAATCTTCTGAATTTTCTATATTTAGTGCAGATTTGGTGAAAAAAGCTCAAGTTTTTGAGTTATGCAAGTTTTCATAAAAGTGTGACTTGCAGGCTGGAAAGCCCATTTTTGCACTTCTCTGAGCCTAAAACGTCCGAAAAAGCAATCATTTAATAATGACAATAACTTTTGAACCATGCATGCTAGAATCATAATTCTTGCTTTCCTGGGTTGGAAATCTTCTGAATTTTCTATATTTAGTGCAGATTTGGTGAAAAAAGCTCAACTTTTTGAGTTATGCAAGTTTTCATAAAAGTGTGACTTGCAGGCTGGAAAGCCCATTTTTAAGCTTATCTGCGCCTGAAACGTCCGAAAAAGCAATCATTTAATAATGACAATAACTTTGGAACCATGCATGCTAGAATCATAATTCTTGCTTTTCTAGGTTGGAAATCTTCTGAATTTTCTATATTTAGTGCAGATTTGGTGAAAAAAGCTCAAGTTTTTGAGTTATGCAAGTTTTCATAAAAGTGTGACTTGCAGGCTGGAAAGCCCATTTTTGCACTTCTCTGAGCCTAAAACGTCCGAAAAAGCAATCATTTAATAATGACAATAACTTTTGAACCATGCATGCTAGAATCGTAAATCTTGCTTTCCTGGGTTGGAAATCTTCTGAATTTTCTATATTTAGTGCAGATTTGGTGAAAAAAGCTCAACTTTTTGAGTTATGCAAGTTTTCATAAAAGTGTGACTTGCAGGCTGGAAAGCCCATTTTTAAGCTTATCTGCGCCTGAAACGTCCGAAAAAGCAATCATTTAATAATGACAATAACTTTGGAACCATGCATGCTAGAATCATAATTCTTGCTTTTCTAGGTTGGAAATCTTCTGAATTTTCTATATTTAGTGCAGATTTGGTGAAAAAAGCTCAAGTTTTTGAGTTATGCAAGTTTTCATAAAAGTGTGACTTGCAGGCTGGAAAGCCCATTTTTGCACTTCTCTGAGCCTAAAACGTCCGAAAAAGCAATCATTTAATAATGACAATAACTTTTGAACCATGCATGCTAGAATCATAAATCTTGCTTTCCTGGGTTGGAAATCTTCTGAATTTTCTATATTTAGTGCAGATTTGGTGAAAAAAGCTCAACTTTTTGAGTTATGCAAGTTTTCATAAAAGTGTGACTTGCAGGCTGGAAAGCCCATTTTTAAGCTTATCTGCGCCTGAAACGTCCGAAAAAGCAATCATTTAATAATGACAATAACTTTTGAACCATGCATGCTAGAATCATAATTCTTGCTTTCCTGGGTTGGAAATCTTCTGAATTTTCTATATTTAGTGCAGATTTGGTGAAAAAAGCTCAACTTTTTGAGTTATGCAAGTTTTCATAAAAGTGTGACTTGCAGGCTGGAAAGCCCATTTTTAAGCTTATCTGCGCCTGAAACGTCCGAAAAAGCAATCATTTAATAATGACAATAACTTTGGAACCATGCATGCTAGAATCATAATTCTTGCTTTTCTAGGTTGGAAATCTTCTGAATTTTCTATATTTAGTGCAGATTTGGTGAAAAAAGCTCAAGTTTTTGAGTTATGCAAGTTTTCATAAAAGTGTGACTTGCAGGCTGGAAAGCCCATTTTTGCACTTCTCTGAGCCTAAAACGTCCGAAAAAGCAATCATTTAATAATGTCAATAACTTTTGAACCATGCATGCTAGAATCATAAATCTTGCTTTCCTGGGTTGGAAATCTTCTGAATTTTCTATATTTAGTGCAGATTTGGTGAAAAAAGCTCAACTTTTTGAGTTATTGGTTAGGGTTAGGGTTAGGGTTAGGGTTAGGGTTAGGGTTAGGGTTAGGGTTAGGGTTAGGGTTAGGGGTTAGAGGGTTAGGGTTAGGGGTTAGGGTTAGGGTTAAGGGTTAGGGTTAAGGGTTAAGGGTTAGGGTTAAGGGTTAGGGTTAGGGTTAGGGTTAGGGTTAGGGTTAGGGTTAGGGTTAGGGTTAGGGTTAGGGTTAGGGTTAGGGTTAGGGTTAGGGTTAGGGTTAGGGTTAGGGTTAGGGTTAGGGTTAGGGTTAGGGTTAGGGTTAGGGTTAGGGTTAGGGTTAGGGTTAGGGTTAGGGTTAGGGTTAGGGTTAGGGTTAGGGTTAGGGTTAGGGTTAGGGTTAGGGTTAGGGTTAGGGTTAGGGTTAGGGTTAGGGTTAGGGTTAGGGTTAGGGTTAGGGTTAGGGTTAGGGTTAGGGTTAGGGTTAGGGTTAGGGTTAGGGTTAGGGTTAGGGTTAGGGTTAGGGTTAGGGTTAGGGTTAGGGTTAGGGTTAGGGTTAGGGTTAGGGTTAGGGTTAGGGTTAGGGTTAGGGTTAGGGTTAGGGTTAGGGTTAGGGTTAGGGTTAGGGTTAGGGTTAGGGTTAGGGTTAGGGTTAGGGTTAGGGTTAGGGTTAGGGTTAGGGTTAGGGTTAGGGTTAGGGTTAGGGTTAGGGTTAGGGTTAGGGTTAGGGTTAGGGTTAGGGTTAGGGTTAGGGTTAGGGTTAGGGTTAGGGTTAGGGTTAGGGTTAGGGTTAGGGTTAGGGTTAGGGTTAGGGTTAGGGTTAGGGTTAGGGTTAGGGTTAGGGTTAGGGTTAGGGTTAGGGTTAGGGTTAGGGTTAGGGTTAGGGTTAGGGTTAGGGTTAGGGTTAGGGTTAGGGTTAGGGTTAGGGTTAGGGTTAGGGTTAGGGTTAGGGTTAGGGTTAGGGTTAGGGTTAGGGTTAGGGTTAGGGTTAGGGTTAGGGTTAGGGTTAGGGTTAGGGTTAGGGTTAGGGTTAGGGTTAGGGTTAGGGTTAGGGTTAGGGTTAGGGTTAGGGTTAGGGTTAGGGTTAGGGTTAGGGTTAGGGTTAGGGTTAGGGTTAGGGTTAGGGTTAGGGTTAGGGTTAGGGTTAGGGTTAGGGTTAGGGTTAGGGTTAGGGTTAGGGTTAGGGTTAGGGTTAGGGTTAGGGTTAGGGTTAGGGTTAGGGTTAGGGTTAGGGTTAGGGTTAGGGTTAGGGTTAGGGTTAGGGTTAGGGTTAGGGTTAGGGTTAGGGTTAGGGTTAGGGTTAGGGTTAGGGTTAGGGTTAGGGTTAGGGTTAGGGTTAGGGTTAGGGTTAGGGTTAGGGTTAGGGTTAGGGTTAGGGTTAGGGTTAGGGTTAGGGTTAGGGTTAGGGTTAGGGTTAGGGTTAGGGTTAGGGTTAGGGTTAGGGTTAGGGTTAGGGTTAGGGTTAGGGTTAGGGTTAGGGTTAGGGTTAGGGTTAGGGTTAGGGTTAGGGTTAGGGTTAGGGTTAGGGTTAGGGTTAGGGTTAGGGTTAGGGTTAGGGTTAGGGTTAGGGTTAGGGTTAGGGTTAGGGTTAGGGTTAGGGTTAGGGTTAGGTTAGGAAGCAATCTTGATTTCTCAAGGTCCCCCCGAAAATTTTTGGGAGGTCCTTGGGAAACCAAGTCTCTGCACTGGCCATCATGGAAGCTGGAGCGTTTCTCACCTGCGTTCGTTTAGTCCATCTGGGAAAAGAGTGTTAAGTCTTTCTATCCAGTGTCTTTCTGCCCTGCGTCTTTCCTTTTGATTCCAATTGCTATTTGTTTGCAGGCCCCATATTTCTAAAGCCTGTAGTCCATGTTGAATGAAGTGGGCGACAAGATGTGTATTATTTTGTCTAATATTCCTAATGTTGTAAATGTGTTGTGCTAATCTACATCTGATAGAATTCCCCGTCTCCCCTACATATTTAATGTCACAGTGTTTACACTTTATGACATATATACAGTTTTCCGTAGTAGGTGTGATTGTTTGTTTAATTAGGTAGTTTGTGTTGGTGACGGTGTTCCTAACTGTGGTGGCCTTTTTGTAGAATGTGGGGCCCTGCGTTTGTGTTATGTTGATTTCTGGTAATTTACTTTTTACTAGGTAGTCTTTTAGGTTTTTGTTTCTTTTAAAGGCTGAGATGATTTTGTAATCTTGGATTATGTCTGTGTTCTGTAGTGTCTGGTTTACATTTTGTCTAATTTTTCTATTAGCATTTTGGCTAAATTCTGAGTACGTACTTATTAGAGGGATAATTTTTTGTGTGTCCCGTTGCCCTGTGGTTAAAAATGTTTTACGGACTTGCCTGAGGAACGATCTAGAGTATCCTCTCGGTCCCAGTGCCTTGAACAGGGTTTGGGTGGCCTTTTCAAAGTCCGTACGTTGCGAGCAGATTCTGTGGTACCTGAGCAACTGTGATTTTATTAAGCCTCTGTAGGTGTGCTTTGGATGAAGGCTGTTTTTGTGTAAGAGTGCATGTGTGTCTGTGTCTTTAAAGAAGACCTTTGTGTCTAAAGTTTGTGTTTGGGTGAATGAGGGTCCCTTATAAGTAGTTGTGTCTAGAAAATCTATCTGGTGGTCATTTGTGGAGTGTTTGATCGTAATTGTACCATGGTGTGTGTTGAGGATTTCTATCCATTGTTGAAATTCCTCTTTGCTATGTGTCCACGTTCCCCAAATGTCATCTAAGTACCTAAAATAATTGGTGGGTAGTTTGTCGCATTTTTCAAAAGCTGTCTCCTCCCAATGTGCCATGTAGATGTTAGCATAGGCAGGTGCAAATTTTTTGCCCATGGCTGTACCACTGATCTGTAAGTAGAATTCCTTGTTGAATTCAAAGTCGTTCCTAGTGAGGTTAATTTCTAGGAGTTGTATTAGTTCTGTGTCTGGGCGTTTGTCGTCCGGGTATTTTTCCATCCAGCGCTTTACTGCTGTTAACCCTGCGACCGTGTTAATGTTTGTGTAGAGGCTATCTATGTCTATGGTAAATAAGATTGTTTCCTGCGTTATTTTAATCTGTTTTATTTTGTTTACAAAATCATATGTATCTTTAATGTAGCTATTATGTTTTGTGGATAGTGGAGTGAGGAAGTGGTCTATGTATTCCGCGATCCTGTAGGATTCGCTGCCACAGTCTGACACAATAGGTCTTCCTGTCGGCACTTCATACGGAATAGTCCACGTTAGTGGTGATTTGTGTATTTTAGGTAGCAGGTAAAATCTACGGGGTCTGGCTTCCTCTTCCCCTATTAGGTAGCGTTTTTGTTTTTTAGTTATATCTTCATTTTCTAGAAGTGTTTGTAGGATATCTTCTATTTTCTGGGCTGTTTCTGGGTATATTGGTTTTGTTAATTTCTTATAATGTGACGTATTGTTTAATTGTCTGTGTGCTTCATATATATATTGTGTTCTGTCTAGGATAACTATTGCACTACCCTTGTCCGCTGGTTTAATAACTATCTGTTTGTTGTTAGCTAATTGAAAGAGGGCTTCACATTCTCCTCTGCTAAGGTTATCTTTGTCTCTGTGAGACTGCGGGTTTAATGTGTTAATTAGGCTTTGGTTCTCCTCAATTACTTGTGTTATTATGTTAGGGATTTGGTTGTTTCTTGGTTCCCAATCAGATTTTGGTATGAAATGTTTTTGTTCCGAATCTTCTGACCTGTCAAAGAAGGCTGCTAATTTAAGCTTTCGGTGGAAATCTTGGATTTCTCCTCTTAGGATTTCCTTTTGTTTCTTACGAATATTTACCGTGGGGACAAACGATAAGCCTTTTTCTAGTAGACTAATCTGATTTTGTGTAGGTGTGAAGTTCTGAGCTAGTAGGATGATGTTCTTATACCCCTCCCTATTTGGGTTTGTGGGGGTGTTTAGTTTAAATTGTGTAGCCAGTGTTTTAACATCTTGTCTGCTGTCTCACCTGTCCAGTGGATCCCGTCTCCGGTGGTGTGGAAGTCCTGTTCTGGGAGTTTTGGTAGGCATGGCATGTTCCTGGAGATGTGGTCATTGATTTCCTCCAGGTTGAGTTTATGGGGGTCTTCTAGTTGCTGTGAGTAGTTGATCAGCGGTATCCAGATTTCAGCTGCTGGGAAGGTGGCCTTGGTGTTTTTCACCATCATCTGGAGTTGTTTCACAGCTGTCTTCTTAGGTTGTTGCTCCCTGTTGTTTATTCCAACCGACAGAATGACCCTCTGTACCTTGTCGTTTCGTGGAGTTTTTTCTAGAAGATGTGCCATGTGGTAAAACGTTGCTCCGGGGTAGCTGTCGATCTGGACGTCCTCTCTGGAGTAAGATTCTATCCTCGAGAGATTGGAATCTCCCAAGATTATATTTGGTTTGACCGCTGTAAGTGTCCATTGTTGAATTTTCCGGGGTGTTCTGGGATGTCTGTTTGGGTGAAAGGGGCTGTGGCTGGGGTTGGGTGTAGGGTTAGGGTTAGGGTTAGGGTTAGGGTTAGGGTTAGGGTTAGGGTTTGGGGTAGGGTTAAGGTTAGGTCTTGGGTCCGGGTCATCTCTGGAGACAGGATTGGAGGTTCGCGTGGGCCTCTGTGGTCTTTGTGGAAGTGGCTTGGGACCTTTGTTGTCCTGTCGTCCAGAGGTTTCTTCTCCCCTTCCATTTTCCCGTCTCGGTGGTGATCCCTGTGGTTCAGGGGGCCCCGTGGGACTCCCTGCCGTCCTCGTCCCCTTGGGCCCGGATGTCTCCTTCGGCGAAGGTCCCCGAGGGGGACCGCAGGATCTGTCTAAAGGAGAGATAGTGTGGTTAAAATTATTTGAACTTACCTGGTCCTGGTCCTGAGTTGTTGTTCTTTGTGGTCTAGGGAGCCCCCTGGGACTTCCTGTTGTCCTCGTCCCTTCGCGTTCGTTTGTCTCCTTCAGTGAAGGCCACTGAAGGGGACTGTTGGGTGTTTCTCCAAGCGAAGGTCTCCGAGGGAGACCGCAGGATCTGTCCCTGCGTTTGTCTGTCTCACTCAGTGAAGTTCCCTGAAGGGGACTGTTGGGTGTCTCCCTCAGCGAAGGTCCCCGAGGGAGACCCCAGGATCTGTCTGGAGGAGAGATAGTGTGGTTAAAGTTGTTTATACTTACCTGGTCCTGGTTCCGCGTTGTTGTTGTTCTTCGTTGTTTAGGGAGCCCCCTGGGACTCCCTGTTGTCCTCGTCCCCTCGCGTCTGTTTGTCTCATTCAGTGAGGGCCACTGAAGGGGACTGAGGGATTCTTCTAAAGGAGAGATGGTGTCGTTAATATTTTCTGTACTTACCTGGTTCTGGTTCTGAGTTGTCATGGTGTTGATTTTTGGTTTTGTAGGTGGGGGTGGTGGCGAATCTGTTAGGGCTGCAAATCTGTTGGTGGTGTGAAAAGATGTCAAGGGGTCCTCCGATTGCAAGGTTGGAGTTGTGTCTCCTCCGTCTCCCAGACTCCAGATGACCGTTTCTTGTGCCCTTTGTACTGTGAGAGGATGCAACCGTCTCCCGAACTTTTTCTTCGCCCATCTAGTTGCCACCTCGAAGGCCTCGCGCCAGTTGGTTATTTGCATCGCTTCCAGTTTCCTGGCGAGATCCTCTAGGTTCTCAAGGTAGTGTTCCTCAAGGATTTGCATGCAAGTGTGCAGCCAGTTGACCGCATTCCCTTGTATTTTCATCAATGTGTCATCTGTGGGGGATGCTGGTCTGATTAGAGTGGCTAGTTCCTGCATTTTCCTCTGGAGGCTGGCTGGTGGTGATGCTTTGGCCCCCGATACTGTAGTATTCTGTAGGTGGTGTAGTGTTTGGATAATCCGAAAGAGAATTTTAGTGGTTTCCGTGAAGGTTGCCATACCTGTTTGGGGATTTGTCTAAAAGAGAATTGATGTGAGTAATATTGCAAATACTTACCCTTTACTTACCCTGGCACTCCAGGTGTTCCTGTTTCTTTGAGGAATAGGCAGCAGGAGGTTCCCTTTGCGTCCGCGAAAGGTTCTTGCTCTCTTCTGTCTTCCAAGTTAGTAAATTCACACGACGTTTCGGCTTATTTCTTAGCCTTCCTCAGGTGCGAAAAAGATTTTAACTCACTGTGTTTCTCTTATAAGTAGTACCAGTGAAGGTGTGGCTCACTGTTTTTGTGGGAGGCTGCTTACCTGGCATTCCCCTCCTTGTTTTTTTAGGGGCTGAGGCTTTTGTTCTTTTTGAGATAGCTTTAACGACCCCTTTACATAGTCGTTCTTCCGCCCTTATTTTTCTTCTTGGTGGCTTAATGGCTTTGACCTTTACCCCGGTGGGTGGAAAACTTGTTTTTCCCAATTTTTCTTAGTAGAATGTACTTAGTTTCCCTTTTATTTGTTAGATCTCGTTTATTTTAGTTAAGTTGTTGTTTGTAAGTCAATTTTTGCTGCCATTATTTCCTAGAGGCTCTGGCTTAGTTAGGTTAGGAAGCAATCTTGATTTCTCAAGGTCCCCCCGAAAATTTTTGGGAGGTCCTTGGGAAACCAAGTCTCTGCACTGGCCATCATGGAAGCTGGAGCGTTTCTCACCTGCGTTCGTTTAGTCCATCTGGGAAAAGAGTGTTAAGTCTTTCTATCCAGTGTCTTTCTGCCCTGCGTCTTTCCTTTTGATTCCAATTGCTATTTGTTTGCAGGCCCCATATTTCTAAAGCCTGTAGTCCATGTTGAATGAAGTGGGCGACAAGATGTGTATTATTTTGTCTAATATTCCTAATGTTGTAAATGTGTTGTGCTAATCTACATCTGATAGAATTCCCCGTCTCCCCTACATATTTAATGTCACAGTGTTTACACTTTATGACATATATACAGTTTTCCGTAGTAGGTGTGATTGTTTGTTTAATTAGGTAGTTTGTGTTGGTGACGGTGTTCCTAACTGTGGTGGCCTTTTTGTAGAATGTGGGGCCCTGCGTTTGTGTTATGTTGATTTCTGGTAATTTACTTTTTACTAGGTAGTCTTTTAGGTTTTTGTTTCTTTTAAAGGCTGAGATGATTTTGTAATCTTGGATTATGTCTGTGTTCTGTAGTGTCTGGTTTACATTTTGTCTAATTTTTCTATTAGCATTTTGGCTAAATTCTGAGTACGTACTTATTAGAGGGATAATTTTTTGTGTGTCCCGTTGCCCTGTGGTTAAAAATGTTTTACGGACTTGCCTGAGGAACGATCTAGAGTATCCTCTCGGTCCCAGTGCCTTGAACAGGGTTTGGGTGGCCTTTTCAAAGTCCGTACGTTGCGAGCAGATTCTGTGGTACCTGAGCAACTGTGATTTTATTAAGCCTCTGTAGGTGTGCTTTGGATGAAGGCTGTTTTTGTGTAAGAGTGCATGTGTGTCTGTGTCTTTAAAGAAGACCTTTGTGTCTAAAGTTTGTGTTTGGGTGAATGAGGGTCCCTTATAAGTAGTTGTGTCTAGAAAATCTATCTGGTGGTCATTTGTGGAGTGTTTGATCGTAATTGTACCATGGTGTGTGTTGAGGATTTCTATCCATTGTTGAAATTCCTCTTTGCTATGTGTCCACGTTCCCCAAATGTCATCTAAGTACCTAAAATAATTGGTGGGTAGTTTGTCGCATTTTTCAAAAGCTGTCTCCTCCCAATGTGCCATGTAGATGTTAGCATAGGCAGGTGCAAATTTTTTGCCCATGGCTGTACCACTGATCTGTAAGTAGAATTCCTTGTTGAATTCAAAGTCGTTCCTAGTGAGGTTAATTTCTAGGAGTTGTATTAGTTCTGTGTCTGGGCGTTTGTCGTCCGGGTATTTTTCCATCCAGCGCTTTACTGCTGTTAACCCTGCGACCGTGTTAATGTTTGTGTAGAGGCTATCTATGTCTATGGTAAATAAGATTGTTTCCTGCGTTATTTTAATCTGTTTTATTTTGTTTACAAAATCATATGTATCTTTAATGTAGCTATTATGTTTTGTGGATAGTGGAGTGAGGAAGTGGTCTATGTATTCCGCGATCCTGTAGGATTCGCTGCCACAGTCTGACACAATAGGTCTTCCTGTCGGCACTTCATACGGAATAGTCCACGTTAGTGGTGATTTGTGTATTTTAGGTAGCAGGTAAAATCTACGGGGTCTGGCTTCCTCTTCCCCTATTAGGTAGCGTTTTTGTTTTTTAGTTATATCTTCATTTTCTAGAAGTGTTTGTAGGATATCTTCTATTTTCTGGGCTGTTTCTGGGTATATTGGTTTTGTTAATTTCTTATAATGTGACGTATTGTTTAATTGTCTGTGTGCTTCATATATATATTGTGTTCTGTCTAGGATAACTATTGCACTACCCTTGTCCGCTGGTTTAATAACTATCTGTTTGTTGTTAGCTAATTGAAAGAGGGCTTCACATTCTCCTCTGCTAAGGTTATCTTTGTCTCTGTGAGACTGCGGGTTTAATGTGTTAATTAGGCTTTGGTTCTCCTCAATTACTTGTGTTATTATGTTAGGGATTTGGTTGTTTCTTGGTTCCCAATCAGATTTTGGTATGAAATGTTTTTGTTCCGAATCTTCTGACCTGTCAAAGAAGGCTGCTAATTTAAGCTTTCGGTGGAAATCTTGGATTTCTCCTCTTAGGATTTCCTTTTGTTTCTTACGAATATTTACCGTGGGGACAAACGATAAGCCTTTTTCTAGTAGACTAATCTGATTTTGTGTAGGTGTGAAGTTCTGAGCTAGTAGGATGATGTTCTTATACCCCTCCCTATTTGGGTTTGTGGGGGTGTTTAGTTTAAATTGTGTAGCCAGTGTTTTAACATCTTGTCTGCTGTCTCACCTGTCCAGTGGATCCCGTCTCCGGTGGTGTGGAAGTCCTGTTCTGGGAGTTTTGGTAGGCATGGCATGTTCCTGGAGATGTGGTCATTGATTTCCTCCAGGTTGAGTTTATGGGGGTCTTCTAGTTGCTGTGAGTAGTTGATCAGCGGTATCCAGATTTCAGCTGCTGGGAAGGTGGCCTTGGTGTTTTTCACCATCATCTGGAGTTGTTTCACAGCTGTCTTCTTAGGTTGTTGCTCCCTGTTGTTTATTCCAACCGACAGAATGACCCTCTGTACCTTGTCGTTTCGTGGAGTTTTTTCTAGAAGATGTGCCATGTGGTAAAACGTTGCTCCGGGGTAGCTGTCGATCTGGACGTCCTCTCTGGAGTAAGATTCTATCCTCGAGAGATTGGAATCTCCCAAGATTATATTTGGTTTGACCGCTGTAAGTGTCCATTGTTGAATTTTCCGGGGTGTTCTGGGATGTCTGTTTGGGTGAAAGGGGCTGTGGCTGGGGTTGGGTGTAGGGTTAGGGTTAGGGTTAGGGTTAGGGTTAGGGTTAGGGTTAGGGTTTGGGGTAGGGTTAAGGTTAGGTCTTGGGTCCGGGTCATCTCTGGAGACAGGATTGGAGGTTCGCGTGGGCCTCTGTGGTCTTTGTGGAAGTGGCTTGGGACCTTTGTTGTCCTGTCGTCCAGAGGTTTCTTCTCCCCTTCCATTTTCCCGTCTCGGTGGTGATCCCTGTGGTTCAGGGGGCCCCGTGGGACTCCCTGCCGTCCTCGTCCCCTTGGGCCCGGATGTCTCCTTCGGCGAAGGTCCCCGAGGGGGACCGCAGGATCTGTCTAAAGGAGAGATAGTGTGGTTAAAATTATTTGAACTTACCTGGTCCTGGTCCTGAGTTGTTGTTCTTTGTGGTCTAGGGAGCCCCCTGGGACTTCCTGTTGTCCTCGTCCCTTCGCGTTCGTTTGTCTCCTTCAGTGAAGGCCACTGAAGGGGACTGTTGGGTGTTTCTCCAAGCGAAGGTCTCCGAGGGAGACCGCAGGATCTGTCCCTGCGTTTGTCTGTCTCACTCAGTGAAGTTCCCTGAAGGGGACTGTTGGGTGTCTCCCTCAGCGAAGGTCCCCGAGGGAGACCCCAGGATCTGTCTGGAGGAGAGATAGTGTGGTTAAAGTTGTTTATACTTACCTGGTCCTGGTTCCGCGTTGTTGTTGTTCTTCGTTGTTTAGGGAGCCCCCTGGGACTCCCTGTTGTCCTCGTCCCCTCGCGTCTGTTTGTCTCATTCAGTGAGGGCCACTGAAGGGGACTGAGGGATTCTTCTAAAGGAGAGATGGTGTCGTTAATATTTTCTGTACTTACCTGGTTCTGGTTCTGAGTTGTCATGGTGTTGATTTTTGGTTTTGTAGGTGGGGGTGGTGGCGAATCTGTTAGGGCTGCAAATCTGTTGGTGGTGTGAAAAGATGTCAAGGGGTCCTCCGATTGCAAGGTTGGAGTTGTGTCTCCTCCGTCTCCCAGACTCCAGATGACCGTTTCTTGTGCCCTTTGTACTGTGAGAGGATGCAACCGTCTCCCGAACTTTTTCTTCGCCCATCTAGTTGCCACCTCGAAGGCCTCGCGCCAGTTGGTTATTTGCATCGCTTCCAGTTTCCTGGCGAGATCCTCTAGGTTCTCAAGGTAGTGTTCCTCAAGGATTTGCATGCAAGTGTGCAGCCAGTTGACCGCATTCCCTTGTATTTTCATCAATGTGTCATCTGTGGGGGATGCTGGTCTGATTAGAGTGGCTAGTTCCTGCATTTTCCTCTGGAGGCTGGCTGGTGGTGATGCTTTGGCCCCCGATACTGTAGTATTCTGTAGGTGGTGTAGTGTTTGGATAATCCGAAAGAGAATTTTAGTGGTTTCCGTGAAGGTTGCCATACCTGTTTGGGGATTTGTCTAAAAGAGAATTGATGTGAGTAATATTGCAAATACTTACCCTTTACTTACCCTGGCACTCCAGGTGTTCCTGTTTCTTTGAGGAATAGGCAGCAGGAGGTTCCCTTTGCGTCCGCGAAAGGTTCTTGCTCTCTTCTGTCTTCCAAGTTAGTAAATTCACACGACGTTTCGGCTTATTTCTTAGCCTTCCTCAGGTGCGAAAAAGATTTTAACTCACTGTGTTTCTCTTATAAGTAGTACCAGTGAAGGTGTGGCTCACTGTTTTTGTGGGAGGCTGCTTACCTGGCATTCCCCTCCTTGTTTTTTTAGGGGCTGAGGCTTTTGTTCTTTTTGAGATAGCTTTAACGACCCCTTTACATAGTCGTTCTTCCGCCCTTATTTTTCTTCTTGGTGGCTTAATGGCTTTGACCTTTACCCCGGTGGGTGGAAAACTTGTTTTTCCCAATTTTTCTTAGTAGAATGTACTTAGTTTCCCTTTTATTTGTTAGATCTCGTTTATTTTAGTTAAGTTGTTGTTTGTAAGTCAATTTTTGCTGCCATTATTTCCTAGAGGCTCTGGCTTAGTTAGGTTAGGAAGCAATCTTGATTTCTCAAGGTCCCCCCGAAAATTTTTGGGAGGTCCTTGGGAAACCAAGTCTCTGCACTGGCCATCATGGAAGCTGGAGCGTTTCTCACCTGCGTTCGTTTAGTCCATCTGGGAAAAGAGTGTTAAGTCTTTCTATCCAGTGTCTTTCTGCCCTGCGTCTTTCCTTTTGATTCCAATTGCTATTTGTTTGCAGGCCCCATATTTCTAAAGCCTGTAGTCCATGTTGAATGAAGTGGGCGACAAGATGTGTATTATTTTGTCTAATATTCCTAATGTTGTAAATGTGTTGTGCTAATCTACATCTGATAGAATTCCCCGTCTCCCCTACATATTTAATGTCACAGTGTTTACACTTTATGACATATATACAGTTTTCCGTAGTAGGTGTGATTGTTTGTTTAATTAGGTAGTTTGTGTTGGTGACGGTGTTCCTAACTGTGGTGGCCTTTTTGTAGAATGTGGGGCCCTGCGTTTGTGTTATGTTGATTTCTGGTAATTTACTTTTTACTAGGTAGTCTTTTAGGTTTTTGTTTCTTTTAAAGGCTGAGATGATTTTGTAATCTTGGATTATGTCTGTGTTCTGTAGTGTCTGGTTTACATTTTGTCTAATTTTTCTATTAGCATTTTGGCTAAATTCTGAGTACGTACTTATTAGAGGGATAATTTTTTGTGTGTCCCGTTGCCCTGTGGTTAAAAATGTTTTACGGACTTGCCTGAGGAACGATCTAGAGTATCCTCTCGGTCCCAGTGCCTTGAACAGGGTTTGGGTGGCCTTTTCAAAGTCCGTACGTTGCGAGCAGATTCTGTGGTACCTGAGCAACTGTGATTTTATTAAGCCTCTGTAGGTGTGCTTTGGATGAAGGCTGTTTTTGTGTAAGAGTGCATGTGTGTCTGTGTCTTTAAAGAAGACCTTTGTGTCTAAAGTTTGTGTTTGGGTGAATGAGGGTCCCTTATAAGTAGTTGTGTCTAGAAAATCTATCTGGTGGTCATTTGTGGAGTGTTTGATCGTAATTGTACCATGGTGTGTGTTGAGGATTTCTATCCATTGTTGAAATTCCTCTTTGCTATGTGTCCACGTTCCCCAAATGTCATCTAAGTACCTAAAATAATTGGTGGGTAGTTTGTCGCATTTTTCAAAAGCTGTCTCCTCCCAATGTGCCATGTAGATGTTAGCATAGGCAGGTGCAAATTTTTTGCCCATGGCTGTACCACTGATCTGTAAGTAGAATTCCTTGTTGAATTCAAAGTCGTTCCTAGTGAGGTTAATTTCTAGGAGTTGTATTAGTTCTGTGTCTGGGCGTTTGTCGTCCGGGTATTTTTCCATCCAGCGCTTTACTGCTGTTAACCCTGCGACCGTGTTAATGTTTGTGTAGAGGCTATCTATGTCTATGGTAAATAAGATTGTTTCCTGCGTTATTTTAATCTGTTTTATTTTGTTTACAAAATCATATGTATCTTTAATGTAGCTATTATGTTTTGTGGATAGTGGAGTGAGGAAGTGGTCTATGTATTCCGCGATCCTGTAGGATTCGCTGCCACAGTCTGACACAATAGGTCTTCCTGTCGGCACTTCATACGGAATAGTCCACGTTAGTGGTGATTTGTGTATTTTAGGTAGCAGGTAAAATCTACGGGGTCTGGCTTCCTCTTCCCCTATTAGGTAGCGTTTTTGTTTTTTAGTTATATCTTCATTTTCTAGAAGTGTTTGTAGGATATCTTCTATTTTCTGGGCTGTTTCTGGGTATATTGGTTTTGTTAATTTCTTATAATGTGACGTATTGTTTAATTGTCTGTGTGCTTCATATATATATTGTGTTCTGTCTAGGATAACTATTGCACTACCCTTGTCCGCTGGTTTAATAACTATCTGTTTGTTGTTAGCTAATTGAAAGAGGGCTTCACATTCTCCTCTGCTAAGGTTATCTTTGTCTCTGTGAGACTGCGGGTTTAATGTGTTAATTAGGCTTTGGTTCTCCTCAATTACTTGTGTTATTATGTTAGGGATTTGGTTGTTTCTTGGTTCCCAATCAGATTTTGGTATGAAATGTTTTTGTTCCGAATCTTCTGACCTGTCAAAGAAGGCTGCTAATTTAAGCTTTCGGTGGAAATCTTGGATTTCTCCTCTTAGGATTTCCTTTTGTTTCTTACGAATATTTACCGTGGGGACAAACGATAAGCCTTTTTCTAGTAGACTAATCTGATTTTGTGTAGGTGTGAAGTTCTGAGCTAGTAGGATGATGTTCTTATACCCCTCCCTATTTGGGTTTGTGGGGGTGTTTAGTTTAAATTGTGTAGCCAGTGTTTTAACATCTTGTCTGCTGTCTCACCTGTCCAGTGGATCCCGTCTCCGGTGGTGTGGAAGTCCTGTTCTGGGAGTTTTGGTAGGCATGGCATGTTCCTGGAGATGTGGTCATTGATTTCCTCCAGGTTGAGTTTATGGGGGTCTTCTAGTTGCTGTGAGTAGTTGATCAGCGGTATCCAGATTTCAGCTGCTGGGAAGGTGGCCTTGGTGTTTTTCACCATCATCTGGAGTTGTTTCACAGCTGTCTTCTTAGGTTGTTGCTCCCTGTTGTTTATTCCAACCGACAGAATGACCCTCTGTACCTTGTCGTTTCGTGGAGTTTTTTCTAGAAGATGTGCCATGTGGTAAAACGTTGCTCCGGGGTAGCTGTCGATCTGGACGTCCTCTCTGGAGTAAGATTCTATCCTCGAGAGATTGGAATCTCCCAAGATTATATTTGGTTTGACCGCTGTAAGTGTCCATTGTTGAATTTTCCGGGGTGTTCTGGGATGTCTGTTTGGGTGAAAGGGGCTGTAGCTGGGGTTGGGTGTAGGGTTAGGGTTAGGGTTAGGGTTAGGGTTAGGGTTAGGGTTTGGGGTAGGGTTAAGGTTAGGTCTTGGGTCCGGGTCATCTCTGGAGACAGGATTGGAGGTTCGCGTGGGCCTCTGTGGTCTTTGTGGAAGTGGCTTGGGACCTTTGTTGTCCTGTCGTCCAGAGGTTTCTTCTCCCCTTCCATTTTCCCGTCTCGGTGGTGATCCCTGTGGTTCAGGGGGCCCCGTGGGACTCCCTGCCGTCCTCGTCCCCTTGGGCCCGGGTGTCTCCTTCGGCGAAGGTCCCCGAGGGGGACCGCAGGATCTGTCTAAAGGAGAGATAGTGTGGTTAAAATTATTTGAACTTACCTGGTCCTGGTCCTGAGTTGTTGTTCTTTGTGGTCTAGGGAGCCCCCTGGGACTTCCTGTTGTCCTCGTCCCTTCGCGTTCGTTTGTCTCCTTCAGTGAAGGCCACTGAAGGGGACTGTTGGGTGTTTCTCCAAGCGAAGGTCTCCGAGGGAGACCGCAGGATCTGTCCCTGCGTTTGTCTGTCTCACTCAGTGAAGTTCCCTGAAGGGGACTGTTGGGTGTCTCCCTCAGCGAAGGTCCCCGAGGGAGACCCCAGGATCTGTCTGGAGGAGAGATAGTGTGGTTAAAGTTGTTTATACTTACCTGGTCCTGGTTCCGCGTTGTTGTTGTTCTTCGTTGTTTAGGGAGCCCCCTGGGACTCCCTGTTGTCCTCGTCCCCTCGCGTCTGTTTGTCTCATTCAGTGAGGGCCACTGAAGGGGACTGAGGGATTCTTCTAAAGGAGAGATGGTGTCGTTAATATTTTCTGTACTTACCTGGTTCTGGTTCTGAGTTGTCATGGTGTTGATTTTTGGTTTTGTAGGTGGGGGTGGTGGCGAATCTGTTAGGGCTGCAAATCTGTTGGTGGTGTGAAAAGATGTCAAGGGGTCCTCCGATTGCAAGGTTGGAGTTGTGTCTCCTCCGTCTCCCAGACTCCAGATGACCGTTTCTTGTGCCCTTTGTACTGTGAGAGGATGCAACCGTCTCCCGAACTTTTTCTTCGCCCATCTAGTTGCCACCTCGAAGGCCTCGCGCCAGTTGGTTATTTGCATCGCTTCCAGTTTCCTGGCGAGATCCTCTAGGTTCTCAAGGTAGTGTTCCTCAAGGATTTGCATGCAAGTGTGCAGCCAGTTGACCGCATTCCCTTGTATTTTCATCAATGTGTCATCTGTGGGGGATGCTGGTCTGATTAGAGTGGCTAGTTCCTGCATTTTCCTCTGGAGGCTGGCTGGTGGTGATGCTTTGGCCCCCGATACTGTAGTATTCTGTAGGTGGTGTAGTGTTTGGATAATCCGAAAGAGAATTTTAGTGGTTTCCGTGAAGGTTGCCATACCTGTTTGGGGATTTGTCTAAAAGAGAATTGATGTGAGTAATATTGCAAATACTTACCCTTTACTTACCCTGGCACTCCAGGTGTTCCTGTTTCTTTGAGGAATAGGCAGCAGGAGGTTCCCTTTGCGTCCGCGAAAGGTTCTTGCTCTCTTCTGTCTTCCAAGTTAGTAAATTCACACGACGTTTCGGCTTATTTCTTAGCCTTCCTCAGGTGCGAAAAAGATTTTAACTCACTGTGTTTCTCTTATAAGTAGTACCAGTGAAGGTGTGGCTCACTGTTTTTGTGGGAGGCTGCTTACCTGGCATTCCCCTCCTTGTTTTTTTAGGGGCTGAGGCTTTTGTTCTTTTTGAGATAGCTTTAACGACCCCTTTACATAGTCGTTCTTCCGCCCTTATTTTTCTTCTTGGTGGCTTAATGGCTTTGACCTTTACCCCGGTGGGTGGAAAACTTGTTTTTCCCAATTTTTCTTAGTAGAATGTACTTAGTTTCCCTTTTATTTGTTAGATCTCGTTTATTTTAGTTAAGTTGTTGTTTGTAAGTCAATTTTTGCTGCCATTATTTCCTAGAGGCTCTGGCTTAGTTAGGTTAGGAAGCAATCTTGATTTCTCAAGGTCCCCCCGAAAATTTTTGGGAGGTCCTTGGGAAACCAAGTCTCTGCACTGGCCATCATGGAAGCTGGAGCGTTTCTCACCTGCGTTCGTTTAGTCCATCTGGGAAAAGAGTGTTAAGTCTTTCTATCCAGTGTCTTTCTGCCCTGCGTCTTTCCTTTTGATTCCAATTGCTATTTGTTTGCAGGCCCCATATTTCTAAAGCCTGTAGTCCATGTTGAATGAAGTGGGCGACAAGATGTGTATTATTTTGTCTAATATTCCTAATGTTGTAAATGTGTTGTGCTAATCTACATCTGATAGAATTCCCCGTCTCCCCTACATATTTAATGTCACAGTGTTTACACTTTATGACATATATACAGTTTTCCGTAGTAGGTGTGATTGTTTGTTTAATTAGGTAGTTTGTGTTGGTGACGGTGTTCCTAACTGTGGTGGCCTTTTTGTAGAATGTGGGGCCCTGCGTTTGTGTTATGTTGATTTCTGGTAATTTACTTTTTACTAGGTAGTCTTTTAGGTTTTTGTTTCTTTTAAAGGCTGAGATGATTTTGTAATCTTGGATTATGTCTGTGTTCTGTAGTGTCTGGTTTACATTTTGTCTAATTTTTCTATTAGCATTTTGGCTAAATTCTGAGTACGTACTTATTAGAGGGATAATTTTTTGTGTGTCCCGTTGCCCTGTGGTTAAAAATGTTTTACGGACTTGCCTGAGGAACGATCTAGAGTATCCTCTCGGTCCCAGTGCCTTGAACAGGGTTTGGGTGGCCTTTTCAAAGTCCGTACGTTGCGAGCAGATTCTGTGGTACCTGAGCAACTGTGATTTTATTAAGCCTCTGTAGGTGTGCTTTGGATGAAGGCTGTTTTTGTGTAAGAGTGCATGTGTGTCTGTGTCTTTAAAGAAGACCTTTGTGTCTAAAGTTTGTGTTTGGGTGAATGAGGGTCCCTTATAAGTAGTTGTGTCTAGAAAATCTATCTGGTGGTCATTTGTGGAGTGTTTGACCGTAATTGTACTATGGTGTGTGTTGAGGATTTCTATCCATTGTTGAAATTCCTCTTTGCTATGTGTCCACGTTCCCCAAATGTCATCTAAGTACCTAAAATAATTGGTGGGTAGTTTGTCGCATTTTTCAAAAGCTGTCTCCTCCCAATGTGCCATGTAGATGGGTTAGGGTTAGGGTTAGGGTTAGGGTTAGGGTTAGGGTTAGGGTTAGGGTTAGGGTTAGGGTTAGGGTTAGGGTTAGGGTTAGGGTTAGGGTTAGGGTTAGGGTTAGGGTTAGGGTTAGGGTTAGGGTTAGGGTTAGGGTTAGGGTTAGGGTTAGGGTTAGGGTTAGGGTTAGGGTTAGGGTTAGGGTTAGGGTTAGGGTTAGGGTTAGGGTTAGGGTTAGGGTTAGGGTTAGGGTTAGGGTTAGGGTTAGGGTTAGGGTTAGGGTTAGGGTTAGGGTTAGGGTTAGGGTTAGGGTTAGGGTTAGGGTTAGGGTTAGGGTTAGGGTTAGGGTTAGGGTTAGGGTTAGGGTTAGGGTTAGGGTTAGGGTTAGGGTTAGGGTTAGGGTTAGGGTTAGGGTTAGGGTTAGGGTTAGGGTTAGGGTTAGGGTTAGGGTTAGGGTTAGGGTTAGGGTTAGGGTTAGGGTTAGGGTTAGGGTTAGGGTTAGGGTTAGGGTTAGGGTTAGGGTTAGGGTTAGGGTTAGGGTTAGGGTTAGGGTTAGGGTTAGGGTTAGGGTTAGGGTTAGGGTTAGGGTTAGGGTTAGGGTTAGGGTTAGGGTTAGGGTTAGGGTTAGGGTTAGGGTTAGGGTTAGGGTTAGGGTTAGGGTTAGGGTTAGGGTTAGGGTTAGGGTTAGGGTTAGGGTTAGGGTTAGGGTTAGGGTTAGGGTTAGGGTTAGGGTTAGGGTTAGGGTTAGGGTTAGGGTTAGGGTTAGGGTTAGGGTTAGGGTTAGGGTTAGGGTTAGGGTTAGGGTTAGGGTTAGGGTTAGGGTTAGGGTTAGGGTTAGGGTTAGGGTTAGGGTTAGGGTTAGGGTTAGGGTTAGGGTTAGGGTTAGGGTTAGGGTTAGGGTTAGGGTTAGGGTTAGGGTTAGGGTTAGGGTTAGGGTTAGGGTTAGGGTTAGGGTTAGGGTTAGGGTTAGGGTTAGGGTTAGGGTTAGGGTTAGGGTTAGGGTTAGGGTTAGGGTTAGGGTTAGGGTTAGGGTTAGGGTTAGGGTTAGGGTTAGGGTTAGGGTTAGGGTTAGGGTTAGGGTTAGGGTTAGGGTTAGGGTTAGGGTTAGGGTTAGGGTTAGGGTTAGGGTTAGGGTTAGGGTTAGGGTTAGGGTTAGGGTTAGGGTTAGGGTTAGGGTTAGGGTTAGGGTTAGGGTTAGGGTTAGGGTTAGGGTTAGGGTTAGGGTTAGGGTTAGGGTTAGGGTTAGGGTTAGGGTTAGGGTTAGGGTTAGGGTTAGGGTTAGGGTTAGGGTTAGGGTTAGGGTTAGGGTTAGGGTTAGGGTTAGGGTTAGGGTTAGGGTTAGGGTTAGGGTTAGGGTTAGGGTTAGGGTTAGGGTTAGGGTTAGGGTTAGGGTTAGGGTTAGGGTTAGGGTTAGGGTTAGGGTTAGGGTTAGGGTTAGGGTTAGGGTTAGGGTTAGGGTTAGGGTTAGGGTTAGGGTTAGGGTTAGGGTTAGGGTTAGGGTTAGGGTTAGGGTTAGGGTTAGGGTTAGGGTTAGGGTTAGGGTTAGGGTTAGGGTTAGGGTTAGGGTTAGGGTTAGGGTTAGGGTTAGGGTTAGGGTTAGGGTTAGGGTTAGGGTTAGGGTTAGGGTTAGGGTTAGGGTTAGGGTTAGGGTTAGGGTTAGGGTTAGGGTTAGGGTTAGGGTTAGGGTTAGGGTTAGGGTTAGGGTTAGGGTTAGGGTTAGGGTTAGGGTTAGGGTTAGGGTTAGGGTTAGGGTTAGGGTTAGGGTTAGGGTTAGGGTTAGGGTTAGGGTTAGGGTTAGGGTTAGGGTTAGGGTTAGGGTTAGGGTTAGGGTTAGGGTTAGGGTTAGGGTTAGGGTTAGGGTTAGGGTTAGGGTTAGGGTTAGGGTTAGGGTTAGGGTTAGGGTTAGGGTTAGGGTTAGGGTTAGGGTTAGGGTTAGGGTTAGGGTTAGGGTTAGGGTTAGGGTTAGGGTTAGGGTTAGGGTTAGGGTTAGGGTTAGGGTTAGGGTTAGGGTTAGGGTTAGGGTTAGGGTTAGGGTTAGGGTTAGGGTTAGGGTTAGGGTTAGGGTTAGGGTTAGGGTTAGGGTTAGGGTTAGGGTTAGGGTTAGGGTTAGGGTTAGGGTTAGGGTTAGGGTTAGGGTTAGGGTTAGGGTTAGGGTTAGGGTTAGGGTTAGGGTTAGGGTTAGGGTTAGGGTTAGGGTTAGGGTTAGGGTTAGGGTTAGGGTTAGGGTTAGGGTTAGGGTTAGGGTTAGGGTTAGGGTTAGGGTTAGGGTTAGGGTTAGGGTTAGGGTTAGGGTTAGGGTTAGGGTTAGGGTTAGGGTTAGGGTTAGGGTTAGGGTTAGGGTTAGGGTTAGGGTTAGGGTTAGGGTTAGGGTTAGGGTTAGGGTTAGGGTTAGGGTTAGGGTTAGGGTTAGGGTTAGGGTTAGGGTTAGGGTTAGGGTTAGGGTTAGGGTTAGGGTTAGGGTTAGGGTTAGGGTTAGGGTTAGGGTTAGGGTTAGGGTTAGGGTTAGGGTTAGGGTTAGGGTTAGGGTTAGGGTTAGGGTTAGGGTTAGGGTTAGGGTTAGGGTTAGGGTTAGGGTTAGGGTTAGGGTTAGGGTTAGGGTTAGGGTTAGGGTTAGGGTTAGGGTTAGGGTTAGGGTTAGGGTTAGGGTTAGGGTTAGGGTTAGGGTTAGGGTTAGGGTTAGGGTTAGGGTTAGGGTTAGGGTTAGGGTTAGGGTTAGGGTTAGGGTTAGGGTTAGGGTTAGGGTTAGGGTTAGGGTTAGGGTTAGGGTTAGGGTTAGGGTTAGGGTTAGGGTTAGGGTTAGGGTTAGGGTTAGGGTTAGGGTTAGGGTTAGGGTTAGGGTTAGGGTTAGGGTTAGGGTTAGGGTTAGGGTTAGGGTTAGGGTTAGGGTTAGGGTTAGGGTTAGGGTTAGGGTTAGGGTTAGGGTTAGGGTTAGGGTTAGGGTTAGGGTTAGGGTTAGGGTTAGGGTTAGGGTTAGGGTTAGGGTTAGGGTTAGGGTTAGGGTTAGGGTTAGGGTTAGGGTTAGGGTTAGGGTTAGGGTTAGGGTTAGGGTTAGGGTTAGGGTTAGGGTTAGGGTTAGGGTTAGGGTTAGGGTTAGGGTTAGGGTTAGGGTTAGGGTTAGGGTTAGGGTTAGGGTTAGGGTTAGGGTTAGGGTTAGGGTTAGGGTTAGGGTTAGGGTTAGGGTTAGGGTTAGGGTTAGGGTTAGGGTTAGGGTTAGGGTTAGGGTTAGGGTTAGGGTTAGGGTTAGGGTTAGGGTTAGGGTTAGGGTTAGGGTTAGGGTTAGGGTTAGGGTTAGGGTTAGGGTTAGGGTTAGGGTTAGGGTTAGGGTTAGGGTTAGGGTTAGGGTTAGGGTTAGGGTTAGGGTTAGGGTTAGGGTTAGGGTTAGGGTTAGGGTTAGGGTTAGGGTTAGGGTTAGGGTTAGGGTTAGGGTTAGGGTTAGGGTTAGGGTTAGGGTTAGGGTTAGGGTTAGGGTTAGGGTTAGGGTTAGGGTTAGGGTTAGGGTTAGGGTTAGGGTTAGGGTTAGGGTTAGGGTTAGGGTTAGGGTTAGGGTTAGGGTTAGGGTTAGGGTTAGGGTTAGGGTTAGGGTTAGGGTTAGGGTTAGGGTTAGGGTTAGGGTTAGGGTTAGGGTTAGGGTTAGGGTTAGGGTTAGGGTTAGGGTTAGGGTTAGGGTTAGGGTTAGGGTTAGGGTTAGGGTTAGGGTTAGGGTTAGGGTTAGGGTTAGGGTTAGGGTTAGGGTTAGGGTTAGGGTTAGGGTTAGGGTTAGGGTTAGGGTTAGGGTTAGGGTTAGGGTTAGGGTTAGGGTTAGGGTTAGGGTTAGGGTTAGGGTTAGGGTTAGGGTTAGGGTTAGGGTTAGGGTTAGGGTTAGGGTTAGGGTTAGGGTTAGGGTTAGGGTTAGGGTTAGGGTTAGGGTTAGGGTTAGGGTTAGGGTTAGGGTTAGGGTTAGGGTTAGGGTTAGGGTTAGGGTTAGGGTTAGGGTTAGGGTTAGGGTTAGGGTTAGGGTTAGGGTTAGGGTTAGGGTTAGGGTTAGGGTTAGGGTTAGGGTTAGGGTTAGGGTTAGGGTTAGGGTTAGGGTTAGGGTTAGGGTTAGGGTTAGGGTTAGGGTTAGGGTTAGGGTTAGGGTTAGGGTTAGGGTTAGGGTTAGGGTTAGGGTTAGGGTTAGGGTTAGGGTTAGGGTTAGGGTTAGGGTTAGGGTTAGGGTTAGGGTTAGGGTTAGGGTTAGGGTTAGGGTTAGGGTTAGGGTTAGGGTTAGGGTTAGGGTTAGGGTTAGGGTTAGGGTTAGGGTTAGGGTTAGGGTTAGGGTTAGGGTTAGGGTTAGGGTTAGGGTTAGGGTTAGGGTTAGGGTTAGGGTTAGGGTTAGGGTTAGGGTTAGGGTTAGGGTTAGGGTTAGGGTTAGGGTTAGGGTTAGGGTTAGGGTTAGGGTTAGGGTTAGGGTTAGGGTTAGGGTTAGGGTTAGGGTTAGGGTTAGGGTTAGGGTTAGGGTTAGGGTTAGGGTTAGGGTTAGGGTTAGGGTTAGGGTTAGGGTTAGGGTTAGGGTTAGGGTTAGGGTTAGGGTTAGGGTTAGGGTTAGGGTTAGGGTTAGGGTTAGGGTTAGGGTTAGGGTTAGGGTTAGGGTTAGGGTTAGGGTTAGGGTTAGGGTTAGGGTTAGGGTTAGGGTTAGGGTTAGGGTTAGGGTTAGGGTTAGGGTTAGGGTTAGGGTTAGGGTTAGGGTTAGGGTTAGGGTTAGGGTTAGGGTTAGGGTTAGGGTTAGGGTTAGGGTTAGGGTTAGGGTTAGGGTTAGGGTTAGGGTTAGGGTTAGGGTTAGGGTTAGGGTTAGGGTTAGGGTTAGGGTTAGGGTTAGGGTTAGGGTTAGGGTTAGGGTTAGGGTTAGGGTTAGGGTTAGGGTTAGGGTTAGGGTTAGGGTTAGGGTTAGGGTTAGGGTTAGGGTTAGGGTTAGGGTTAGGGTTAGGGTTAGGGTTAGGGTTAGGGTTAGGGTTAGGGTTAGGGTTAGGGTTAGGGTTAGGGTTAGGGTTAGGGTTAGGGTTAGGGTTAGGGTTAGGGTTAGGGTTAGGGTTAGGGTTAGGGTTAGGGTTAGGGTTAGGGTTAGGGTTAGGGTTAGGGTTAGGGTTAGGGTTAGGGTTAGGGTTAGGGTTAGGGTTAGGGTTAGGGTTAGGGTTAGGGTTAGGGTTAGGGTTAGGGTTAGGGTTAGGGTTAGGGTTAGGGTTAGGGTTAGGGTTAGGGTTAGGGTTAGGGTTAGGGTTAGGGTTAGGGTTAGGGTTAGGGTTAGGGTTAGGGTTAGGGTTAGGGTTAGGGTTAGGGTTAGGGTTAGGGTTAGGGTTAGGGTTAGGGTTAGGGTTAGGGTTAGGGTTAGGGTTAGGGTTAGGGTTAGGGTTAGGGTTAGGGTTAGGGTTAGGGTTAGGGTTAGGGTTAGGGTTAGGGTTAGGGTTAGGGTTAGGGTTAGGGTTAGGGTTAGGGTTAGGGTTAGGGTTAGGGTTAGGGTTAGGGTTAGGGTTAGGGTTAGGGTTAGGGTTAGGGTTAGGGTTAGGGTTAGGGTTAGGGTTAGGGTTAGGGTTAGGGTTAGGGTTAGGGTTAGGGTTAGGGTTAGGGTTAGGGTTAGGGTTAGGGTTAGGGTTAGGGTTAGGGTTAGGGTTAGGGTTAGGGTTAGGGTTAGGGTTAGGGTTAGGGTTAGGGTTAGGGTTAGGGTTAGGGTTAGGGTTAGGGTTAGGGTTAGGGTTAGGGTTAGGGTTAGGGTTAGGGTTAGGGTTAGGGTTAGGGTTAGGGTTAGGGTTAGGGTTAGGGTTAGGGTTAGGGTTAGGGTTAGGGTTAGGGTTAGGGTTAGGGTTAGGGTTAGGGTTAGGGTTAGGGTTAGGGTTAGGGTTAGGGTTAGGGTTAGGGTTAGGGTTAGGGTTAGGGTTAGGGTTAGGGTTAGGGTTAGGGTTAGGGTTAGGGTTAGGGTTAGGGTTAGGGTTAGGGTTAGGGTTAGGGTTAGGGTTAGGGTTAGGGTTAGGGTTAGGGTTAGGGTTAGGGTTAGGGTTAGGGTTAGGGTTAGGGTTAGGGTTAGGGTTAGGGTTAGGGTTAGGGTTAGGGTTAGGGTTAGGGTTAGGGTTAGGGTTAGGGTTAGGGTTAGGGTTAGGGTTAGGGTTAGGGTTAGGGTTAGGGTTAGGGTTAGGGTTAGGGTTAGGGTTAGGGTTAGGGTTAGGGTTAGGGTTAGGGTTAGGGTTAGGGTTAGGGTTAGGGTTAGGGTTAGGGTTAGGGTTAGGGTTAGGGTTAGGGTTAGGGTTAGGGTTAGGGTTAGGGTTAGGGTTAGGGTTAGGGTTAGGGTTAGGGTTAGGGTTAGGGTTAGGGTTAGGGTTAGGGTTAGGGTTAGGGTTAGGGTTAGGGTTAGGGTTAGGGTTAGGGTTAGGGTTAGGGTTAGGGTTAGGGTTAGGGTTAGGGTTAGGGTTAGGGTTAGGGTTAGGGTTAGGGTTAGGGTTAGGGTTAGGGTTAGGGTTAGGGTTAGGGTTAGGGTTAGGGTTAGGGTTAGGGTTAGGGTTAGGGTTAGGGTTAGGGTTAGGGTTAGGGTTAGGGTTAGGGTTAGGGTTAGGGTTAGGGTTAGGGTTAGGGTTAGGGTTAGGGTTAGGGTTAGGGTTAGGGTTAGGGTTAGGGTTAGGGTTAGGGTTAGGGTTAGGGTTAGGGTTAGGGTTAGGGTTAGGGTTAGGGTTAGGGTTAGGGTTAGGGTTAGGGTTAGGGTTAGGGTTAGGGTTAGGGTTAGGGTTAGGGTTAGGGTTAGGGTTAGGGTTAGGGTTAGGGTTAGGGTTAGGGTTAGGGTTAGGGTTAGGGTTAGGGTTAGGGTTAGGGTTAGGGTTAGGGTTAGGGTTAGGGTTAGGGTTAGGGTTAGGGTTAGGGTTAGGGTTAGGGTTAGGGTTAGGGTTAGGGTTAGGGTTAGGGTTAGGGTTAGGGTTAGGGTTAGGGTTAGGGTTAGGGTTAGGGTTAGGGTTAGGGTTAGGGTTAGGGTTAGGGTTAGGGTTAGGGTTAGGGTTAGGGTTAGGGTTAGGGTTAGGGTTAGGGTTAGGGTTAGGGTTAGGGTTAGGGTTAGGGTTAGGGTTAGGGTTAGGGTTAGGGTTAGGGTTAGGGTTAGGGTTAGGGTTAGGGTTAGGGTTAGGGTTAGGGTTAGGGTTAGGGTTAGGGTTAGGGTTAGGGTTAGGGTTAGGGTTAGGGTTAGGGTTAGGGTTAGGGTTAGGGTTAGGGTTAGGGTTAGGGTTAGGGTTAGGGTTAGGGTTAGGGTTAGGGTTAGGGTTAGGGTTAGGGTTAGGGTTAGGGTTAGGGTTAGGGTTAGGGTTAGGGTTAGGGTTAGGGTTAGGGTTAGGGTTAGGGTTAGGGTTAGGGTTAGGGTTAGGGTTAGGGTTAGGGTTAGGGTTAGGGTTAGGGTTAGGGTTAGGGTTAGGGTTAGGGTTAGGGTTAGGGTTAGGGTTAGGGTTAGGGTTAGGGTTAGGGTTAGGGTTAGGGTTAGGGTTAGGGTTAGGGTTAGGGTTAGGGTTAGGGTTAGGGTTAGGGTTAGGGTTAGGGTTAGGGTTAGGGTTAGGGTTAGGGTTAGGGTTAGGGTTAGGGTTAGGGTTAGGGTTAGGGTTAGGGTTAGGGTTAGGGTTAGGGTTAGGGTTAGGGTTAGGGTTAGGGTTAGGGTTAGGGTTAGGGTTAGGGTTAGGGTTAGGGTTAGGGTTAGGGTTAGGGTTAGGGTTAGGGTTAGGGTTAGGGTTAGGGTTAGGGTTAGGGTTAGGGTTAGGGTTAGGGTTAGGGTTAGGGTTAGGGTTAGGGTTAGGGTTAGGGTTAGGGTTAGGGTTAGGGTTAGGGTTAGGGTTAGGGTTAGGGTTAGGGTTAGGGTTAGGGTTAGGGTTAGGGTTAGGGTTAGGGTTAGGGTTAGGGTTAGGGTTAGGGTTAGGGTTAGGGTTAGGGTTAGGGTTAGGGTTAGGGTTAGGGTTAGGGTTAGGGTTAGGGTTAGGGTTAGGGTTAGGGTTAGGGTTAGGGTTAGGGTTAGGGTTAGGGTTAGGGTTAGGGTTAGGGTTAGGGTTAGGGTTAGGGTTAGGGTTAGGGTTAGGGTTAGGGTTAGGGTTAGGGTTAGGGTTAGGGTTAGGGTTAGGGTTAGGGTTAGGGTTAGGGTTAGGGTTAGGGTTAGGGTTAGGGTTAGGGTTAGGGTTAGGGTTAGGGTTAGGGTTAGGGTTAGGGTTAGGGTTAGGGTTAGGGTTAGGGTTAGGGTTAGGGTTAGGGTTAGGGTTAGGGTTAGGGTTAGGGTTAGGGTTAGGGTTAGGGTTAGGGTTAGGGTTAGGGTTAGGGTTAGGGTTAGGGTTAGGGTTAGGGTTAGGGTTAGGGTTAGGGTTAGGGTTAGGGTTAGGGTTAGGGTTAGGGTTAGGGTTAGGGTTAGGGTTAGGGTTAGGGTTAGGGTTAGGGTTAGGGTTAGGGTTAGGGTTAGGGTTAGGGTTAGGGTTAGGGTTAGGGTTAGGGTTAGGGTTAGGGTTAGGGTTAGGGTTAGGGTTAGGGTTAGGGTTAGGGTTAGGGTTAGGGTTAGGGTTAGGGTTAGGGTTAGGGTTAGGGTTAGGGTTAGGGTTAGGGTTAGGGTTAGGGTTAGGGTTAGGGTTAGGGTTAGGGTTAGGGTTAGGGTTAGGGTTAGGGTTAGGGTTAGGGTTAGGGTTAGGGTTAGGGTTAGGGTTAGGGTTAGGGTTAGGGTTAGGGTTAGGGTTAGGGTTAGGGTTAGGGTTAGGGTTAGGGTTAGGGTTAGGGTTAGGGTTAGGGTTAGGGTTAGGGTTAGGGTTAGGGTTAGGGTTAGGGTTAGGGTTAGGGTTAGGGTTAGGGTTAGGGTTAGGGTTAGGGTTAGGGTTAGGGTTAGGGTTAGGGTTAGGGTTAGGGTTAGGGTTAGGGTTAGGGTTAGGGTTAGGGTTAGGGTTAGGGTTAGGGTTAGGGTTAGGGTTAGGGTTAGGGTTAGGGTTAGGGTTAGGGTTAGGGTTAGGGTTAGGGTTAGGGTTAGGGTTAGGGTTAGGGTTAGGGTTAGGGTTAGGGTTAGGGTTAGGGTTAGGGTTAGGGTTAGGGTTAGGGTTAGGGTTAGGGTTAGGGTTAGGGTTAGGGTTAGGGTTAGGGTTAGGGTTAGGGTTAGGGTTAGGGTTAGGGTTAGGGTTAGGGTTAGGGTTAGGGTTAGGGTTAGGGTTAGGGTTAGGGTTAGGGTTAGGGTTAGGGTTAGGGTTAGGGTTAGGGTTAGGGTTAGGGTTAGGGTTAGGGTTAGGGTTAGGGTTAGGGTTAGGGTTAGGGTTAGGGTTAGGGTTAGGGTTAGGGTTAGGGTTAGGGTTAGGGTTAGGGTTAGGGTTAGGGTTAGGGTTAGGGTTAGGGTTAGGGTTAGGGTTAGGGTTAGGGTTAGGGTTAGGGTTAGGGTTAGGGTTAGGGTTAGGGTTAGGGTTAGGGTTAGGGTTAGGGTTAGGGTTAGGGTTAGGGTTAGGGTTAGGGTTAGGGTTAGGGTTAGGGTTAGGGTTAGGGTTAGGGTTAGGGTTAGGGTTAGGGTTAGGGTTAGGGTTAGGGTTAGGGTTAGGGTTAGGGTTAGGGTTAGGGTTAGGGTTAGGGTTAGGGTTAGGGTTAGGGTTAGGGTTAGGGTTAGGGTTAGGGTTAGGGTTAGGGTTAGGGTTAGGGTTAGGGTTAGGGTTAGGGTTAGGGTTAGGGTTAGGGTTAGGGTTAGGGTTAGGGTTAGGGTTAGGGTTAGGGTTAGGGTTAGGGTTAGGGTTAGGGTTAGGGTTAGGGTTAGGGTTAGGGTTAGGGTTAGGGTTAGGGTTAGGGTTAGGGTTAGGGTTAGGGTTAGGGTTAGGGTTAGGGTTAGGGTTAGGGTTAGGGTTAGGGTTAGGGTTAGGGTTAGGGTTAGGGTTAGGGTTAGGGTTAGGGTTAGGGTTAGGGTTAGGGTTAGGGTTAGGGTTAGGGTTAGGGTTAGGGTTAGGGTTAGGGTTAGGGTTAGGGTTAGGGTTAGGGTTAGGGTTAGGGTTAGGGTTAGGGTTAGGGTTAGGGTTAGGGTTAGGGTTAGGGTTAGGGTTAGGGTTAGGGTTAGGGTTAGGGTTAGGGTTAGGGTTAGGGTTAGGGTTAGGGTTAGGGTTAGGGTTAGGGTTAGGGTTAGGGTTAGGGTTAGGGTTAGGGTTAGGGTTAGGGTTAGGGTTAGGGTTAGGGTTAGGGTTAGGGTTAGGGTTAGGGTTAGGGTTAGGGTTAGGGTTAGGGTTAGGGTTAGGGTTAGGGTTAGGGTTAGGGTTAGGGTTAGGGTTAGGGTTAGGGTTAGGGTTAGGGTTAGGGTTAGGGTTAGGGTTAGGGTTAGGGTTAGGGTTAGGGTTAGGGTTAGGGTTAGGGTTAGGGTTAGGGTTAGGGTTAGGGTTAGGGTTAGGGTTAGGGTTAGGGTTAGGGTTAGGGTTAGGGTTAGGGTTAGGGTTAGGGTTAGGGTTAGGGTTAGGGTTAGGGTTAGGGTTAGGGTTAGGGTTAGGGTTAGGGTTAGGGTTAGGGTTAGGGTTAGGGTTAGGGTTAGGGTTAGGGTTAGGGTTAGGGTTAGGGTTAGGGTTAGGGTTAGGGTTAGGGTTAGGGTTAGGGTTAGGGTTAGGGTTAGGGTTAGGGTTAGGGTTAGGGTTAGGGTTAGGGTTAGGGTTAGGGTTAGGGTTAGGGTTAGGGTTAGGGTTAGGGTTAGGGTTAGGGTTAGGGTTAGGGTTAGGGTTAGGGTTAGGGTTAGGGTTAGGGTTAGGGTTAGGGTTAGGGTTAGGGTTAGGGTTAGGGTTAGGGTTAGGGTTAGGGTTAGGGTTAGGGTTAGGGTTAGGGTTAGGGTTAGGGTTAGGGTTAGGGTTAGGGTTAGGGTTAGGGTTAGGGTTAGGGTTAGGGTTAGGGTTAGGGTTAGGGTTAGGGTTAGGGTTAGGGTTAGGGTTAGGGTTAGGGTTAGGGTTAGGGTTAGGGTTAGGGTTAGGGTTAGGGTTAGGGTTAGGGTTAGGGTTAGGGTTAGGGTTAGGGTTAGGGTTAGGGTTAGGGTTAGGGTTAGGGTTAGGGTTAGGGTTAGGGTTAGGGTTAGGGTTAGGGTTAGGGTTAGGGTTAGGGTTAGGGTTAGGGTTAGGGTTAGGGTTAGGGTTAGGGTTAGGGTTAGGGTTAGGGTTAGGGTTAGGGTTAGGGTTAGGGTTAGGGTTAGGGTTAGGGTTAGGGTTAGGGTTAGGGTTAGGGTTAGGGTTAGGGTTAGGGTTAGGGTTAGGGTTAGGGTTAGGGTTAGGGTTAGGGTTAGGGTTAGGGTTAGGGTTAGGGTTAGGGTTAGGGTTAGGGTTAGGGTTAGGGTTAGGGTTAGGGTTAGGGTTAGGGTTAGGGTTAGGGTTAGGGTTAGGGTTAGGGTTAGGGTTAGGGTTAGGGTTAGGGTTAGGGTTAGGGTTAGGGTTAGGGTTAGGGTTAGGGTTAGGGTTAGGGTTAGGGTTAGGGTTAGGGTTAGGGTTAGGGTTAGGGTTAGGGTTAGGGTTAGGGTTAGGGTTAGGGTTAGGGTTAGGGTTAGGGTTAGGGTTAGGGTTAGGGTTAGGGTTAGGGTTAGGGTTAGGGTTAGGGTTAGGGTTAGGGTTAGGGTTAGGGTTAGGGTTAGGGTTAGGGTTAGGGTTAGGGTTAGGGTTAGGGTTAGGGTTAGGGTTAGGGTTAGGGTTAGGGTTAGGGTTAGGGTTAGGGTTAGGGTTAGGGTTAGGGTTAGGGTTAGGGTTAGGGTTAGGGTTAGGGTTAGGGTTAGGGTTAGGGTTAGGGTTAGGGTTAGGGTTAGGGTTAGGGTTAGGGTTAGGGTTAGGGTTAGGGTTAGGGTTAGGGTTAGGGTTAGGGTTAGGGTTAGGGTTAGGGTTAGGGTTAGGGTTAGGGTTAGGGTTAGGGTTAGGGTTAGGGTTAGGGTTAGGGTTAGGGTTAGGGTTAGGGTTAGGGTTAGGGTTAGGGTTAGGGTTAGGGTTAGGGTTAGGGTTAGGGTTAGGGTTAGGGTTAGGGTTAGGGTTAGGGTTAGGGTTAGGGTTAGGGTTAGGGTTAGGGTTAGGGTTAGGGTTAGGGTTAGGGTTAGGGTTAGGGTTAGGGTTAGGGTTAGGGTTAGGGTTAGGGTTAGGGTTAGGGTTAGGGTTAGGGTTAGGGTTAGGGTTAGGGTTAGGGTTAGGGTTAGGGTTAGGGTTAGGGTTAGGGTTAGGGTTAGGGTTAGGGTTAGGGTTAGGGTTAGGGTTAGGGTTAGGGTTAGGGTTAGGGTTAGGGTTAGGGTTAGGGTTAGGGTTAGGGTTAGGGTTAGGGTTAGGGTTAGGGTTAGGGTTAGGGTTAGGGTTAGGGTTAGGGTTAGGGTTAGGGTTAGGGTTAGGGTTAGGGTTAGGGTTAGGGTTAGGGTTAGGGTTAGGGTTAGGGTTAGGGTTAGGGTTAGGGTTAGGGTTAGGGTTAGGGTTAGGGTTAGGGTTAGGGTTAGGGTTAGGGTTAGGGTTAGGGTTAGGGTTAGGGTTAGGGTTAGGGTTAGGGTTAGGGTTAGGGTTAGGGTTAGGGTTAGGGTTAGGGTTAGGGTTAGGGTTAGGGTTAGGGTTAGGGTTAGGGTTAGGGTTAGGGTTAGGGTTAGGGTTAGGGTTAGGGTTAGGGTTAGGGTTAGGGTTAGGGTTAGGGTTAGGGTTAGGGTTAGGGTTAGGGTTAGGGTTAGGGTTAGGGTTAGGGTTAGGGTTAGGGTTAGGGTTAGGGTTAGGGTTAGGGTTAGGGTTAGGGTTAGGTAGGTTAGGGTTAGGGTTAGGGTTAGGGTTAGGGTTAGGGTTAGGGTTAGGGTTAGGGTTAGGGTTAGGGTTAGGGTTAGGGTTAGGGTTAGGGTTAGGGTTAGGGTTAGGGTTAGGGTTAGGTTAGGGTTAGGGTTAGGGTTAGGGTTAGGGTTAGGGTTAGGGTTAGGGTTAGGGTTAGGGTTAG
>NW_028283173.1:0-12500 GCF_059441175.1 Urocampus carinirostris
CCGTCACCAACACAAACTACCTAATTAAACAAACAATCACACCTGCTACGGAAAACTGAAAATACATGGACCCGTCTGAATGTATGGGCCTTTCGGAGGCCATAAACTCAGCCAGCGCCGGGCCAGTGTTTGGGGTATTGTGCCCGCCACTAGTGGCTGAATACATAATAATAATAATAATAATAATAATTCCCTTGTATTGTCATTCTGTGTAACAATGTACACAGAACGAAATGTCGATTGCACTGGGCTAGTGTTGAGGGAACGTCGGGCCCTCAAGTTCGGTGGCTTGGAGCGGATTTTTGAGGTACTGCACTCCCATTGGAAATGCATGGGCGCTCCGTCCACTACAATGTAATTCCCTCACAATATCTGCCCCCGCGTGGCCGCGCGATGCTACTGCTGCCCCGTTGGGAATGAATGGGCCTTTCGGAGGCCATAAATACAGCGCCGCTGCATGGATTTTGGCGGTACTGCGGCTGTCGTTGAAAATACATGGACCCGTCTGAATGAATGGGCCTTTCGGATTCCATAAACCCAGCGCCGCTGCATGGATTTTGGCGGTACTGCGGCTGTCGCTGAAAATACATGGACCCGTCTGAATGAATGGACAAAATATAAATCAGACACTACAGAACACAAGCATAATCCAAGATTACAAAATCATCTCAGCCTTTAAAAGAAACAAAAACCTGAAAGACTACTTAGTAAAAAGTAAATTACCAGAAATCAACATAACACAAACGCAGGGCCCCACATTCTACAAACAAGCCACCACAGTTAGGAACACCGTCACCAACACAAACTACCTAATTAAACAAACAATCACACCTGCTACGGAAAACTGAAAATACATGGACCCGTCTGAATGTATGGGCCTTTCGGAGGCCATAAACTCAGCCAGCGCCGGGCCAGTGTTTGGGGTATTGTGCCCGCCACTAGTGGCTGAATACATAATAATAATAATAATAATAATAATTCCCTTGTATTGTCATTCTGTGTAACAATGTACACAGAACGAAATGTCGATTGCACTGGGCTAGTGTTGAGGGAACGTCGGGCCCTCAAGTTCGGTGGCTTGGAGCGGATTTTTGAGGTACTGCACTCCCATTGGAAATGCATGGGCGCTCCGTCCACTACAATGTAATTCCCTCACAATATCTGCCCCCGCGTGGCCGCGCGATGCTACTGCTGCCCCGTTGGGAATGAATGGGCCTTTCGGAGGCCATAAATACAGCGCCGCTGCATGGATTTTGGCGGTACTGCGGCTGTCGTTGAAAATACATGGACCCGTCTGAATGAATGGGCCTTTCGGATTCCATAAACCCAGCGCCGCTGCATGGATTTTGGCGGTACTGCGGCTGTCGCTGAAAATACATGGACCCGTCTGAATGAATGGGCCTTTCGGAGGCCATAAACTCAGCGCCGCTGCATGGATTTTGGCGGTACTGCGGCTGTCGCTGAAAATACATGGACCCGTCTGAATGAATGGACAAAATATAAATCAGACACTACAGAACACAAGCATAATCCAAGATTACAAAATCATCTCAGCCTTTAAAAGAAACAAAAACCTGAAAGACTACTTAGTAAAAAGTAAATTACCAGAAATCAACATAACACAAACGCAGGGCCCCACATTCTACAAACAAGCCACCACAGTTAGGAACACCGTCACCAACACAAACTACCTAATTAAACAAACAATCACACCTGCTACGGAAAACTGAAAATACATGGACCCGTCTGAATGTATGGGCCTTTCGGAGGCCATAAACTCAGCCAGCGCCGGGCCAGTGTTTGGGGTATTGTGCCCGCCACTAGTGGCTGAATACATAATAATAATAATAATAATAATAATTCCCTTGTATTGTCATTCTGTGTAACAATGTACACAGAACGAAATGTCGATTGCACTGGGCTAGTGTTGAGGGAACGTCGGGCCCTCAAGTTCGGTGGCTTGGAGCGGATTTTTGAGGTACTGCACTCCCATTGGAAATGCATGGGCGCTCCGTCCACTACAATGTAATTCCCTCACAATATCTGCCCCCGCGTGGCCGCGCGATGCTACTGCTGCCCCGTTGGGAATGAATGGGCCTTTCGGAGGCCATAAATACAGCGCCGCTGCATGGATTTTGGCGGTACTGCGGCTGTCGTTGAAAATACATGGACCCGTCTGAATGAATGGGCCTTTCGGATTCCATAAACCCAGCGCCGCTGCATGGATTTTGGCGGTACTGCGGCTGTCGCTGAAAATACATGGACCCGTCTGAATGAATGGACAAAATATAAATCAGACACTACAGAACACAAGCATAATCCAAGATTACAAAATCATCTCAGCCTTTAAAAGAAACAAAAACCTGAAAGACTACTTAGTAAAAAGTAAATTACCAGAAATCAACATAACACAAACGCAGGGCCCCACATTCTACAAACAAGCCACCACAGTTAGGAACACCGTCACCAACACAAACTACCTAATTAAACAAACAATCACACCTGCTACGGAAAACTGAAAATACATGGACCCGTCTGAATGTATGGGCCTTTCGGAGGCCATAAACTCAGCCAGCGCCGGGCCAGTGTTTGGGGTATTGTGCCCGCCACTAGTGGCTGAATACATAATAATAATAATAATAATAATAATTCCCTTGTATTGTCATTCTGTGTAACAATGTACACAGAACGAAATGTCGATTGCACTGGGCTAGTGTTGAGGGAACGTCGGGCCCTCAAGTTCGGTGGCTTGGAGCGGATTTTTGAGGTACTGCACTCCCATTGGAAATGCATGGGCGCTCCGTCCACTACAATGTAATTCCCTCACAATATCTGCCCCCGCGTGGCCGCGCGATGCTACTGCTGCCCCGTTGGGAATGAATGGGCCTTTCGGAGGCCATAAATACAGCGCCGCTGCATGGATTTTGGCGGTACTGCTGCTGTCGCTGAAAATACATGGACCCGTCTGAATGAATGGGCCTTTCGGAGGCCATAAACTCAGCGCCTCTGCATGGATTTTGGCGGTACTGCGGCTGTCGCTGAAAATACATGGACCCGTCTGAATGAATGGGCCTTTCGGAGGCCATAAATCCAGCGCCGCTGCATGGATTTTGGCGGTACTGCGGCTGTCGCTGAAAATACATGGACCTGTCTGAATGAATGGACAAAATATAAATCAGACACTACAGAACACAAGCATAATCCAAGATTACAAAATCATCTCAGCCTTTAAAAGAAACAAAAACCTGAAAGACTACTTAGTAAAAAGTAAATTACCAGAAATCAACATAACACAAACGCAGGGCCCCACATTCTACAAACAAGCCACCACAGTTAGGAACACCGTCACCAACACAAACTACCTAATTAAACAAACAATCACACCTGCTACGGAAAACTGAAAATACATGGACCCGTCTGAATGTATGGGCCTTTCAGAGGCCATAAACTCAGCCAGCGCCGGGCCAGTGTTTGGGGTATTGTGCCCGCCACTAGTGGCTGAATACATAATAATAATAATAATAATAATAATTCCCTTGTATTGTCATTCTGTGTAACAATGTACACAGAACGAAATGTCGATTGCACTGGGCTAGTGTTGAGGGAACGTCGGGCCCTCAAGTTCGGTGGCTTGGAGCGGATTTTTGAGGTACTGCACTCCCATTGGAAATGCATGGGCGCTCCGTCCACTACCATGTAATTCCCTCACAATATCTGCCCCTGCGTGGCCGCGGGATGCTACTGCAGCCCCGTTGGTAATGAATGGGCCTTTCGGAGGCCATAAATACAGCGCCGCTGCATGGATTTTGGCGGTACTGCTGCTGTCGCTGAAAATACATGGACCCGTCTGAATGAATGGGCCTTTCGGAGGCCATAAACTCAGCGCCTCTGCATGGATTTTGGCGGTACTGCGGCTGTCGCTGAAAATACATGGACCCGTCTGAATGAATGGGCCTTTCGGAGGCCATAAATCCAGCGCCGCTGCATGGATTTTGGCGGTACTGCGGCTGTCGCTGAAAATACATGGACCCGTCTGAATGAATGGACAAAATATAAATCAGACACTACAGAACACAAGCATAATCCAAGATTACAAAATCATCTCAGCCTTTAAAAGAAACAAAAACCTGAAAGACTACTTAGTAAAAAGTAAATTACCAGAAATCAACATAACACAAACGCAGGGCCCCACATTCTACAAACAAGCCACCACAGTTAGGAACACCGTCACCAACACAAACTACCTAATTAAACAAACAATCACACCTGCTACGGAAAACTGAAAATACATGGACCCGTCTGAATGTATGGGCCTTTCAGAGGCCATAAACTCAGCCAGCGCCGGGCCAGTGTTTGGGGTATTGTGCCCGCCACTAGTGGCTGAATACATAATAATAATAATAATAATAATAATTCCCTTGTATTGTCATTCTGTGTAACAATGTACACAGAACGAAATGTCGATTGCACTGGGCTAGTGTTGAGGGAACGTCGGGCCCTCAAGTTCGGTGGCTTGGAGCGGATTTTTGAGGTACTGCACTCCCATTGGAAATGCATGGGCGCTCCGTCCACTACCATGTAATTCCCTCACAATATCTGCCCCTGCGTGGCCGCGGGATGCTACTGCAGCCCCGTTGGTAATGAATGGGCCTTTCGGAGGCCATAAATACAGCGCCGCTGCATGGATTTTGGCGGTACTGCTGCTGTCGCTGAAAATACATGGACCCGTCTGAATGAATGGGCCTTTCGGAGGCCATAAACTCAGCGCCTCTGCATGGATTTTGGCGGTACTGCGGCTGTCGCTGAAAATACATGGACCCGTCTGAATGAATGGGCCTTTCGGAGGCCATAAATCCAGCGCCGCTGCATGGATTTTGGCGGTACTGCTGCTGTCGTTGAAAATACATGGACCCGTCTGAATGTATGGGCCTTTCGGAGGCCATATACTCAGCGCCGGGCCGGTGTTTGGGGAATCGTGCCCGCCACTAGTGGCTGAATCCCGGGCTAGTGTTGGGGGACTTGTGCCCGCCAATAGTGGCTGAATCCCGGGCTAGTGTTGGGGGACTTGTGCCCGCCAATAGTGGCTGAAATCCGCGCCGGTGTTTGGGGAAATGTGCGCGTATTATCGGGCCGGTGTTTGGGGAATTGCGCGCGTATTATCGGGCCGGTGTTTGGGGAATTGTGCGCGTATTATCGGGCCGGTGTTTGGGGATATGCGCGCGTATTATCGGACCGGTGTTTGGGGAATCGTGCCCGCCACTAGTGGCTGAATCCCGGGCTAGTGTTGGGGGACTTGTGCCCGCCAATAGTGGCTGAAATCCGCGCCGGTGTTTGGGGAATTGTGCGCGTATTATCGGGCCGGTGTTTGGGGATATGCGCGCGTATTATCGGACCGGTGTTTGGGGAATTGTGCCCGCCACTAGTGGCTGAGAACTTGGCTAGTGTTTGGGGACTTGTGCCCGCCACTAGTGGCTGAAATCCGGGCCGGTGTTTGGGGAATTGTGCGCGTATTATCGGGCCGGTGTTTGGGGATATGCGCGCGTATTATCGGACCGGTGTTTGGGGAATCGTGCCCGCCACTAGTGGCTGAATCCCGGGCTAGTGTTGGGGGACTTGTGCCCGCCAATAGTGGCTGAAATCCGCGCCGGTGTTTGGGGAATTGTGCGCGTATTATCGGGCCGGTGTTTGGGGATATGCGCGCGTATTATCGGACCGGTGTTTGGGGAATTGTGCCCGCCACTAGTGGCTGAGAACTTGGCTAGTGTTTGGGGACTTGTGCCCGCCACTAGTGGCTGAAATCCGGGCCGGTGTTTGGGGAATTGTGCGCGTATTATCGGGCCGGTGTTTGGGGATATGCGCGCGTATTATCGGACCGGTGTTTGGGGAATCGTGCCCGCCACTAGTGGCTGAATCCCGGGCTAGTGTTGGGGGACTTGTGCCCGCCAATAGTGGCTGAAATCCGCGCCGGTGTTTGGGGAATTGTGCGCGTATTATCGGGCCGGTGTTTGGGGATATGCGCGCGTATTATCGGACCGGTGTTTGGGGAATTGTGCCCGCCACTAGTGGCTGAGAACTTGGCTAGTGTTTGGGGACTTGTGCCCGCCACTAGTGGCTGAAATCCGGGCCGGTGTTTGGGGAATTGTGCGCGTATTATCGGGCCGGTGTTTGGGGATATGCGCGCGTATTATCGGACCGGTGTTTGGGGAATCGTGCCCGCCACTAGTGGCTGAATCCCGGGCTAGTGTTGGGGGACTTGTGCCCGCCAATAGTGGCTGAAATCCGCGCCGGTGTTTGGGGAATTGTGCGCGTATTATCGGGCCGGTGTTTGGGGATATGCGCGCGTATTATCGGACCGGTGTTTGGGGAATTGTGCCCGCCACTAGTGGCTGAGAACTTGGCTAGTGTTTGGGGACTTGTGCCCGCCACTAGTGGCTGAAATCCGGGCCGGTGTTTGGGGAATTGTGCGCGTATTATCGGGCCGGTGTTTGGGGATATGCGCGCGTATTATCGGACCGGTGTTTGGGGAATCGTGCCCGCCACTAGTGGCTGAATCCCGGGCTAGTGTTGGGGGACTTGTGCCCGCCAATAGTGGCTGAAATCCGCGCCGGTGTTTGGGGAATTGTGCGCGTATTATCGGGCCGGTGTTTGGGGATATGCGCGCGTATTATCGGACCGGTGTTTGGGGAATTGTGCCCGCCACTAGTGGCTGAGAACTTGGCTAGTGTTGGGGGACTTGTGCCCGCCACTAGTGGCTGAAATCCGGGCCGGTGTTTGGGGAATTGTGCGCGTATTATCGGGCCGGTGTTTGGGGATATGCGCGCGTATTATCGGACCGGTGTTTGGGGAATCGTGCCCGCCACTAGTGGCTGAATCCCGGGCTAGTGTTGGGGGACTTGTGCCCGCCAATAGTGGCTGAAATCCGCGCCGGTGTTTGGGGAATTGTGCGCGTATTATCGGGCCGGTGTTTGGGGATATGCGCGCGTATTATCGGACCGGTGTTTGGGGAATTGTGCCCGCCACTAGTGGCTGAGAACTTGGCTAGTGTTTGGGGACTTGTGCCCGCCACTAGTGGCTGAAATCCGGGCCGGTGTTTGGGGAATTGTGCGCGTATTATCGGGCCGGTGTTTGGGGATATGCGCGCGTATTATCGGACCGGTGTTTGGGGAATCGTGCCCGCCACTAGTGGCTGAATCCCGGGCTAGTGTTGGGGGACTTGTGCCCGCCAATAGTGGCTGAAATCCGCGCCGGTGTTTGGGGAATTGTGCGCGTATTATCGGGCCGGTGTTTGGGGATATGCGCGCGTATTATCGGACCGGTGTTTGGGGAATTGTGCCCGCCACTAGTGGCTGAGAACTTGGCTAGTGTTTGGGGACTTGTGCCCGCCACTAGTGGCTGAAATCCGGGCCGGTGTTTGGGGAATTGTGCGCGTATTATCGGGCCGGTGTTTGGGGATATGCGCGCGTATTATCGGACCGGTGTTTGGGGAATCGTGCCCGCCACTAGTGGCTGAATCCCGGGCTAGTGTTGGGGGACTTGTGCCCGCCAATAGTGGCTGAAATCCGCGCCGGTGTTTGGGGAATTGTGCGCGTATTATCGGGCCGGTGTTTGGGGATATGCGCGCGTATTATCGGACCGGTGTTTGGGGAATTGTGCCCGCCACTAGTGGCTGAGAACTTGGCTAGTGTTTGGGGACTTGTGCCCGCCACTAGTGGCTGAAATCCGGGCCGGTGTTTGGGGAATTGTGCGCGTATTATCGGGCCGGTGTTTGGGGATATGCGCGCGTATTATCGGACCGGTGTTTGGGGAATCGTGCCCGCCACTAGTGGCTGAATCCCGGGCTAGTGTTGGGGGACTTGTGCCCGCCAATAGTGGCTGAAATCCGCGCCGGTGTTTGGGGAATTGTGCGCGTATTATCGGGCCGGTGTTTGGGGATATGCGCGCGTATTATCGGACCGGTGTTTGGGGAATCGTGCCCGCCACTAGTGGCTGAATCCCGGGCTAGTGTTGGGGGACTTGTGCCCGCCAATAGTGGCTGAAATCCGCGCCGGTGTTTGGGGAATTGTGCGCGTATTATCGGGCCGGTGTTTGGGGATATGCGCGCGTATTATCGGACCGGTGTTTGGGGAATTGTGCCCGCCACTAGTGGCTGAGAACTTGGCTAGTGTTTGGGGACTTGTGCCCGCCACTAGTGGCTGAAATCCGGGCCGGTGTTTGGGGAATTGTGCGCGTATTATCGGGCCGGTGTTTGGGGATATGCGCGCGTATTATCGGACCGGTGTTTGGGGAATCGTGCCCGCCACTAGTGGCTGAATCCCGGGCTAGTGTTGGGGGACTTGTGCCCGCCAATAGTGGCTGAAATCCGCGCCGGTGTTTGGGGAATTGTGCGCGTATTATCGGGCCGGTGTTTGGGGATATGCGCGCGTATTATCGGACCGGTGTTTGGGGAATCGTGCCCGCCACTAGTGGCTGAGAACTTGGCTAGTGTTTGGGGACTTGTGCCCGCCACTAGTGGCTGAAATCCGGGCCGGTGTTTGGGGAATTGTGCGCGTATTATCGGGCCGGTGTTTGGGGATATGCGCGCGTATTATCGGACCGGTGTTTGGGGAATCGTGCCCGCCACTAGTGGCTGAATCCCGGGCTAGTGTTGGGGGACTTGTGCCCGCCAATAGTGGCTGAAATCCGCGCCGGTGTTTGGGGAATTGTGCGCGTATTATCGGGCCGGTGTTTGGGGATATGCGCGCGTATTATCGGACCGGTGTTTGGGGAATTGTGCCCGCCACTAGTGGCTGAGAACTTGGCTAGTGTTTGGGGACTTGTGCCCGCCACTAGTGGCTGAAATCCGGGCCGGTGTTTGGGGAATTGTGCGCGTATTATCGGGCCGGTGTTTGGGGATATGCGCGCGTATTATCGGACCGGTGTTTGGGGAATCGTGCCCGCCACTAGTGGCTGAATCCCGGGCTAGTGTTGGGGGACTTGTGCCCGCCAATAGTGGCTGAAATCCGCGCCGGTGTTTGGGGAATTGTGCGCGTATTATCGGGCCGGTGTTTGGGGATATGCGCGCGTATTATCGGACCGGTGTTTGGGGAATTGTGCCCGCCACTAGTGGCTGAGAACTTGGCTAGTGTTTGGGGACTTGTGCCCGCCACTAGTGGCTGAAATCCGGGCCGGTGTTTGGGGAATTGTGCGCGTATTATCGGGCCGGTGTTTGGGGATATGCGCGCGTATTATCGGACCGGTGTTTGGGGAATCGTGCCCGCCACTAGTGGCTGAATCCCGGGCTAGTGTTGGGGGACTTGTGCCCGCCAATAGTGGCTGAAATCCGCGCCGGTGTTTGGGGAATTGTGCGCGTATTATCGGGCCGGTGTTTGGGGATATGCGCGCGTATTATCGGACCGGTGTTTGGGGAATTGTGCCCGCCACTAGTGGCTGAGAACTTGGCTAGTGTTTGGGGACTTGTGCCCGCCACTAGTGGCTGAAATCCGGGCCGGTGTTTGGGGAATTGTGCGCGTATTATCGGGCCGGTGTTTGGGGATATGCGCGCGTATTATCGGACCGGTGTTTGGGGAATCGTGCCCGCCACTAGTGGCTGAATCCCGGGCTAGTGTTGGGGGACTTGTGCCCGCCAATAGTGGCTGAAATCCGCGCCGGTGTTTGGGGAATTGTGCGCGTATTATCGGGCCGGTGTTTGGGGATATGCGCGCGTATTATCGGACCGGTGTTTGGGGAATCGTGCCCGCCACTAGTGGCTGAATCCCGGGCTAGTGTTGGGGGACTTGTGCCCGCCAATAGTGGCTGAAATCCGCGCCGGTGTTTGGGGATATGCGCGCGTATTATCGGGCCGGTGTTTGGGGATATGCGCGCGTATTATCGGACCGGTGTTTGGGGAATTGTGCGCGTATTATCGGGCCGGTGTTTGGGGATATGCGCGCGTATTATCGGACCGGTGTTTGGGGAATTGTGCCCGCCACTAGTGGCTGAGAACTGGGCTAGTGTTGGGGGACTTGTGCCCTCCAATAGTGGCTGAAATCCGCGCCGGTGTTTGGGGAATTGTGCGCGTATTATCGGGCCGGTGTTTGGGGATATGCGCGCGTATTATCGGACCGGTGTTTGGGGAATCGTGCCCGCCACTAGTGGCTGAATCCCGGGCTAGTGTTGGGGGACTTGTGCCCGCCAATAGTGGCTGAAATCCGCGCCGGTGTTTGGGGAATTGTGCGCGTATTATCGGGCCGGTGTTTGGGGAATTGCGCGCGTATTATCGGGCCGGTGTTTGGGGATATGCGCGCGTATTATCGGACCGGTGTTTGGGGAATCGTGCCCGCCACTAGTGGCTGAATCCCGGGCTAGTGTTGGGGGACTTGTGCCCGCCAATAGTGGCTGAAATCCGCGCCGGTGTTTGGGGATATGCGCGCGTATTATCGGGCCGGTGTTTGGGGATATGCGCGCGTATTATCGGACCGGTGTTTGGGGAATTGTGCGCGTATTATCGGGCCGGTGTTTGGGGATATGCGCGCGTATTATCGGACCGGTGTTTGGGGAATTGTGCCCGCCACTAGTGGCTGAGAACTGGGCTAGTGTTGGGGGACTTGTGCCCTCCAATAGTGGCTGAAATCCGCGCCGGTGTTTGGGGAATTGTGCGCGTATTATCGGGCCGGTGTTTGGGGATATGCGCGCGTATTATCGGACCGGTGTTTGGGGAATCGTGCCCGCCACTAGTGGCTGAATCCCGGGCTAGTGTTGGGGGACTTGTGCCCGCCAATAGTGGCTGAAATCCGCGCCGGTGTTTGGGGAATTGTGCGCGTATTATCGGGCCGGTGTTTGGGGAATTGCGCGCGTATTATCGGGCCGGTGTTTGGGGATATGCGCGCGTATTATCGGACCGGTGTTTGGGGAATCGTGCCCGCCACTAGTGGCTGAATCCCGGGCTAGTGTTGGGGGACTTGTGCCCGCCAATAGTGGCTGAAATCCGCGCCGGTGTTTGGGGATATGCGCGCGTATTATCGGGCCGGTGTTTGGGGATATGCGCGCGTATTATCGGACCGGTGTTTGGGGAATTGCGCGCGTATTATCGGGCCGGTGTTTGGGGATATGCGCGCGTATTATCGGACCGGTGTTTGGGGAATCGTGCCCGCCACTAGTGGCTGAATCCCGGGCTAGTGTTGGGGGACTTGTGCCCGCCAATAGTGGCTGAAATCCGCGCCGGTGTTTGGGGATATGCGCGCGTATTATCGGGCCGGTGTTTGGGGATATGCGCGCGTATTATCGGACCGGTGTTTGGGGAATTGTGCCCGCCACTAGTGGCTGAATCCCGGGCTAGTGTTGGGGGACTTGTGCCCGCCAATAGTGGCTGAAATCCGCGCCGGTGTTTGGGGAATTGTGCGCGTATTATCGGGCCGGTGTTTGGGGATATGCGCGCGTATTATCGGACCGGTGTTTGGGGAATTGTGCCCGCCACTAGTGGCTGAGAACTTGGCTAGTGTTTGGGGACTTGTGCCCGCCAATAGTGGCTGAAATCCGCGCCGGTGTTTGGGGAATTGTGCGCGTATTATCGGGCCGGTGTTTGGGGATATGCGCGCGTATTATCGGACCGGTGTTTGGGGAATCGTGCCCGCCACTAGTGGCTGAATCCCGGGCTAGTGTTGGGGGACTTGTGCCCGCCAATAGTGGCTGAAATCCGCGCCGGTGTTTGGGGAATTGTGCGCGTATTATCGGGCCGGTGTTTGGGGAATTGCGCGCGTATTATCGGGCCGGTGTTTGGGGATATGCGCGCGTATTATCGGACCGGTGTTTGGGGAATCGTGCCCGCCACTAGTGGCTGAATCCCGGGCTAGTGTTGGGGGACTTGTGCCCGCCAATAGTGGCTGAAATCCGCGCCGGTGTTTGGGGATATGCGCGCGTATTATCGGGCCGGTGTTTGGGGATATGCGCGCGTATTATCGGACCGGTGTTTGGGGAATTGTGCGCGTATTATCGGGCCGGTGTTTGGGGATATGCGCGCGTATTATCGGACCGGTGTTTGGGGAATTGTGCCCGCCACTAGTGGCTGAGAACTGGGCTAGTGTTGGGGGACTTGTGCCCTCCAATAGTGGCTGAAATCCGCGCCGGTGTTTGGGGAATTGTGCGCGTATTATCGGGCCGGTGTTTGGGGATATGCGCGCGTATTATCGGACCGGTGTTTGGGGAATCGTGCCCGCCACTAGTGGCTGAATCCCGGGCTAGTGTTGGGGGACTTGTGCCCGCCAATAGTGGCTGAAATCCGCGCCGGTGTTTGGGGAATTGTGCGCGTATTATCGGGCCGGTGTTTGGGGAATTGCGCGCGTATTATCGGGCCGGTGTTTGGGGATATGCGCGCGTATTATCGGACCGGTGTTTGGGGAATCGTGCCCGCCACTAGTGGCTGAATCCCGGGCTAGTGTTGGGGGACTTGTGCCCGCCAATAGTGGCTGAGAACTTGGCTAGTGTTTGGGGACTTGTGCCCGCCACTAGTGGCTGAAATCCGGGCC
>NW_028283173.1:20000-32500 GCF_059441175.1 Urocampus carinirostris
ACCGGCGGAATGTCGCGGAGGGCCCGAGCCTCGCCCGCGCGGACCGGGTTCTCGCGCCACCCGCCGGACGGACCGGCGGAATGTCGCGGAGGGCCCGGCCCGCGTCCGATCGATTGGAAAGCGCCGCTCAGACAGGCGTGGCCCCGGGGTAAAACCGGGGCCGCAATGTGCGTTCAAAGTGTCGATGATCAATGTGTCCTGCAAATCACATTAGTTCTCGCAGCTAGCTGCGTTCTTCATCGACGCACGAGCCGAGTGATCCACCGCTAAGAGTCGTACGTTTGGGCCCTTTTACGTCCGCCCGGGACGATCGGAGACAAATTCACGACAGGGTTTGTACCGGAGACGAACGCGCCGCGGGTGCCGTTCGGTCGCTCCCGCGAGCGAGCCCCTAACCCGCGGCGCGGTTACCGACGGGCGCGATACGCGCGACGCCGCGACGAGCCGAGCGGGTCGGGCGCGCGGCGCTGAGGCCGGCGCCCGGCGTCTCCCGCTCGGGGCCGCGACGGCGCCCGAGACGTGCGTCGGCCCGGGTAGGTCGGGCGCTCGGCGCTGAGGCCGGCGCCCGGCGTCTCCCGCTCGGGCCTGACACGACTCGGCGACCGGACTCGCCGGGTAGGTCGGGGGCTCGGCGCTGAGGCCGGCCCCCGGCGTCTCCTACCCGGACCCCGGAAGGCCATCCGACTTGGAAGCCCCGCCGCGCCGCGAAGCGACGCTTTGGGTGTTGCTACCCGTCAGCGAGTGGGTTTGGTTTACAAGGGCGGCGCGACCGCGCTGACACCGAGGGGGGACTGGCCCCCGACCCGGCCGCGGCCTGCCCGGACTATGGATGGACAGAGGAGACCGCGGCGGACCGCGCGGAACCGAACCCCCGGTGTCCGGAGCCCCGGGAGGGACTCCGGTGTCCGGGGGCCGGCCCACGCGCGCGCTACGCGGCCCCTCGAGGGCTCCGGCCGACGGACGCGTTTGGCCGGGGAAAAAGGTAGCCGGTGGGAGCACCGTTTCGTCGCCCTGAACCTTCGTCTCGGGCGGGCGTCCCGACGCCGCCGCCATACGGCCGTTGTGATCCGTGCGGGGATCCGCTTGCTCGGCGACCCTCGCCGAGAGCAGCCCCGCGCCGCACGGACACGCGACACCGACGGGCGGACGGACGCCGGGGCGCCGGCCCGAACCGTTACCTTTAAAGGACGGGAGGTCGTCGAGGCGAGTGCCGCCCCGGAAGCGCGCGCCGGAAGCGCGAGAACCGCGCCGAGCTAGGGTCGTCGGCATAGGGGGATTCCCCGGTTACGGGGGTCCCGCGCACGGCCGCCGCCTTTCGCCCGTCGCTGGCGGTCGCCTGTCGTCGCGCCGCGCCGCGCTACTGGGGTCGTCGGACGAGCGCGCTACCCCGCTCGCACGGAGGTAGCGCGACATCGCCCGCCGCCTTTTCTCGCGTCGCGCCGCGCCGCGTGGCGCCCGCCGAACTCGCTCCGACGCGCGGCCCGGGAGTGACCCGCGCCGCGCCCCCCGTCCCGTCCCGTCCCGGTCTACCCTCTTCCTCCGCCTGCGACGACCCGCCGCCCTCGGCGTCTGGCTCGTCGGGGGTGTACCGAGGCGGATCTGCTGCCGCTCGTACGTTAATGATCCTTCTGCAGGTTCACCTACAGAAACCTTGTTACGACTTTTACTTCCTCTAGATAGTCAAGTTCGACCGTCTTCTGGCACACCGCCGGAGCCGGGGCCGGCCCCGGCGGGGACTATCCGAGGACCTCACTAAGCCATCCGATCGGTAGTAGCGACGGGCGGTGTGTACAAAGGGCAGGGACTTAATCAACGCAGGCTAATGACCCGCGCTTACTGGGAATTCCTCGTTGGTGGGAAATAATTGCAATCCCCAGGCCCTGTCACGAGCGGGGTTCATAGGATTACCCGCGCCTGCCGGCGCGGGGATAGACGACGCGCTTATACGCTCAGTGTGGCGCGCGTGCAGCCCCGGACATCTAAGGGCATCACAGACCTGTTATTGCTCATTCTCGTGTGGCTGAGAGCCACTTGTCCCTCTAAGAAGTTTTCTGCCGCCGACCGCGCGGGGGGCCGCGGTACTATTTAGTATGTTTGAGTCTCGTTCGTTATCGGAATTAACCAGACAAATCGCTCCACCAACTACGAACGGCCATGCACCACCACCCACGGTATCGAGAAAGAGCCTTCAATCTGTCAATCCTTTCCGTGTCCGGGCCGGGTGAGGTTTCCCGTGTTGAGTCAAATTAAGCCGCATGCTCCACTCCTGGTGGTGCCCTTCCGTCAATTCCTTTAAGTTTCAGCTTTGCAACAATACTCCCCCCGGAACCCAGACACTTGGTCGGTTTCCCGGGTGCTGCTCGGCGGGTCATGGGAATAACGCCGCCGGATCGCGAGTCGGCATCGTTTATGGTCGGAACTAGGACGGTATCTGATCGTCTTCGAACCTCCGACTTTCGTTCTTGATTAATGAAAACATTCTTGGCAAATGCTTTCGCTCTCGTCCGTCTTGCGCCGGTCCAAGAATTTCACCTCTAGCGGCGCAGTACGAATGCCCCCGGCCGTCCCTCTTAATCATGGCCCCAGTTCATGACAACCCACAAAATAGAACCGGAGTCCTATTCCATTATTCCCAGCTGCGATATGCAGGGGCGGCCGTGTGGCCTGCTTTGAACACTCTAATTTCCTCAAAGTAAACGCTTCGGGCCCCGCGAGTGACACCCAGCGAAGGGCATCACGGGGGCTTTTGCCGAGAGGCAGGGGCTGGGACAGACGGATGCACGCCTCGCGGCGGACCGTCAGCTCGCGTCCCGGGGTCCAACTAGGAGCTTTTTAACTGCAGCAACTTTAAAATACGCTATTGGAGCTGGAATTACCGCGGCTGCTGGCACCAGACTTGCCCTCCAATGGATGCTGGCCGATGGGTTTGTGTTCGGCTCATTCCAATTACGGAGACTCGAACGAGTCCCGTATTGTTATTTTTCGTCACTACCTCCCCGTGTCGGGAGTGGGTAATTTGCGCGCCTGCTGCCTTCCTTGGATGTGGTAGCCGTTTCTCATGCTCCCTCTCCGGAATCGAACCCTGATTCCCCGTTACCCGTGGTCACCATGGTAGGCGCAGAGTCTACCATCGAAAGTTGATAGGGCAGACATTCGAATGAGTCGTCGCCGCCTCGGGTGGGCGAGCGATCGGCACGAGGTTATCCTGAGTCAACACAAAGGGGGGGCCGGGCCGGCGGAACGAGGACCGGCGCGCGCGGAGCCGCCCGCGCCGCTTACGCCCCCGCCCGGAGAGGCGGAGGCCGGACGCGGGGGACGCGCGCGACGGCTGAGCCCCCGCCCGCCGGACACCGCGTGGGTTTTTGTGTCTGATAAATGCACGCGTCCCCGGGGCGAGGCCGGAGCCCCGCCCGCGAGTCGGCGCTCGTTTGCATGTATTAGCTCTGGATTTGCCACAGTTATCCAAGTAACGGTGGAGCGATCAAAGGAACCATAACTGATTTAATGAGCCGTTCGCAGTTTCACTGTACTGGCCATTCGTACTTAGACATGCATGGCTTAATCTTGAAAACAAGCATATGCTACTGGCAGGATCAACCAGAGTGCGTCTGCCGCCGGGGGGGCGCTGCTGGTGGCGGTGCGGCCCTGGTCCGGGACGAGGCTGTGGCTACAGCCGGGCCCGGGGGGCCGCGCGACACTCGTATACGTTCGGACGGGCTGACGAGCGGGTGTCGTGAAACGATGTTTCGCGCGGAGCCCTAGCACGCGTGGCGTCGGGCTCCGCGACGGTCGGACGTCTGGGTGTGGCTCGAGACGGAAGCTCGACCTCGGTTCGTCTTGGTTCTGCCGCCAAAAGGTTCACGCCGAGGCATGGTTTCGCAAGAGGGCCCCGCGAGTGCCAGCCGTGGATCCCGCCTCACTCGTAACTCGTATCGGATTCGTCCGGCCTCACTTTCGTTCGCACATCGGACAGTTATACGTGTGCTTTAGTAGCTTCCGTTCCCTCTTAGTGAGGCCGTCCGTACGTACCGCCCCAGCTCTTTCTGAGGCGGGTATCCACTCGGCTCGGGGGGGCCCAACGTTTGCCTAGTATCCTCGGCGCTGGAGCTTGACCCGCAAAGCCGGAGGAGCCGCACGCCCGAACACCGGCTTGCGCCGGCCGACGTGGGCCCTCCGAGGCGGGTCTCGTGTGCCAATCGCTCAGTTGGGGAACCGGCAGGCCCGTGGGCCGACGCCGGCTCACCCGGGGGTGAAGGGTGCTTCGATGGAGGCCCCCTGTCAGCCTCCGCGGAAGTCCGGCTTCAATACTTTAAAGTTTGAAAAACTTAGACATTTTTCGAGAACCGGAGCTTAGAGGGGTACATGCAAAAGCCAGGGCCGCGGGAAGCGCCCTAAATACTTCAATACTTTAAAATTTGAAAAACTTAGAAATTTTTCGAGAACCGGCATCTTCCCTCGGTAATTGCGAGATGCGAGGCCGCCCCTAGCCTCTGCTCTGTCGGACTCAATGGTCACGGGTGGCCGCTGATTAGCCCTGGTGCTCACCTCTCAAAATTGCGAGTCCCTAATATAATTCTGGCTGTCGGCTGGAGAAGGGGGTATAAAATCGGCACTTGAGGGAACGCCGGGCCCTCAAGTTCGGGGCCCTCTAGCGGATTTTTGAGGTACTGCACTCCCATTGGAAATGCATGGGCGCTCCGTCCACTACCATGTAATTCCCTCACAATATCTGCCCCTGCGTGGCCGCGGGATGCTACTGCAGCCCCGTTGGTAATGAATGGGCCTTTCGGAGGCCATAAATACAGCGCCGCTGCATGGATTTTGGCGGTACTGCTGCTGTCGCTGAAAATACATGGACCCGTCTGAATGAATGGGCCTTTCGGAGGCCATAAACTCAGCGCCTCTGCATGGATTTTGGCGGTACTGCGGCTGTCGCTGAAAATACATGGACCCGTCTGAATGAATGGGCCTTTCGGAGGCCATAAATCCAGCGCCGCTGCATGGATTTTGGCGGTACTGCGGCTGTCGCTGAAAATACATGGACCCGTCTGAATGAATGGACAAAATATAAATCAGACACTACAGAACACAAGCATAATCCAAGATTACAAAATCATCTCAGCCTTTAAAAGAAACAAAAACCTGAAAGACTACTTAGTAAAAAGTAAATTACCAGAAATCAACATAACACAAACGCAGGGCCCCACATTCTACAAACAAGCCACCACAGTTAGGAACACCGTCACCAACACAAACTACCTAATTAAACAAACAATCACACCTGCTACGGAAAACTGAAAATACATGGACCCGTCTGAATGTATGGGCCTTTCAGAGGCCATAAACTCAGCCAGCGCCGGGCCAGTGTTTGGGGTATTGTGCCCGCCACTAGTGGCTGAATACATAATAATAATAATAATAATAATAATTCCCTTGTATTGTCATTCTGTGTAACAATGTACACAGAACGAAATGTCGATTGCACTGGGCTAGTGTTGAGGGAACGTCGGGCCCTCAAGTTCGGTGGCTTGGAGCGGATTTTTGAGGTACTGCACTCCCATTGGAAATGCATGGGCGCTCCGTCCACTACCATGTAATTCCCTCACAATATCTGCCCCTGCGTGGCCGCGGGATGCTACTGCAGCCCCGTTGGTAATGAATGGGCCTTTCGGAGGCCATAAATACAGCGCCGCTGCATGGATTTTGGCGGTACTGCTGCTGTCGCTGAAAATACATGGACCCGTCTGAATGAATGGGCCTTTCGGAGGCCATAAACTCAGCGCCTCTGCATGGATTTTGGCGGTACTGCGGCTGTCGCTGAAAATACATGGACCCGTCTGAATGAATGGGCCTTTCGGAGGCCATAAATTCAGCGCCGCTGCATGGATTTTGGCGGTACTGCGGCTGTCGCTGAAAATACATGGACCCGTCTGAATGAATGGACAAAATATAAATCAGACACTACAGAACACAAGCATAATCCAAGATTACAAAATCATCTCAGCCTTTAAAAGAAACAAAAACCTGAAAGACTACTTAGTAAAAAGTAAATTACCAGAAATCAACATAACACAAACGCAGGGCCCCACATTCTACAAACAAGCCACCACAGTTAGGAACACCGTCACCAACACAAACTACCTAATTAAACAAACAATCACACCTGCTACGGAAAACTGAAAATACATGGACCCGTCTGAATGTATGGGCCTTTCGGAGGCCATAAACTCAGCCAGCGCCGGGCCAGTGTTTGGGGTATTGTGCCCGCCACTAGTGGCTGAATACATAATAATAATAATAATAATAATAATAATTCCCTTGTATTGTCATTCTGTGTAACAATGTACACAGAACGAAATGTCGATTGCACTGGGCTAGTGTTGAGGGAACGTCGGGCCCTCAAGTTCGGTGGCTTGGAGCGGATTTTTGAGGTACTGCACTCCCATTGGAAATGCATGGGCGCTCCGTCCACTACCATGTAATTCCCTCACAATATCTGCCCCTGCGTGGCCGCGGGATGCTACTGCAGCCCCGTTGGTAATGAATGGGCCTTTCGGAGGCCATAAATACAGCGCCGCTGCATGGATTTTGGCGGTACTGCTGCTGTCGCTGAAAATACATGGACCCGTCTGAATGAATGGGCCTTTCGGAGGCCATAAACTCAGCGCCTCTGCATGGATTTTGGCGGTACTGCGGCTGTCGCTGAAAATACATGGACCCGTCTGAATGAATGGGCCTTTCGGAGGCCATAAATCCAGCGCCGCTGCATGGATTTTGGCGGTACTGCGGCTGTCGTTGAAAATACATGGACCCGTCTGAATGAATGGGCCTTTCGGATTCCATAAACCCAGCGCCGCTGCATGGATTTTGGCGGTACTGCGGCTGTCGCTGAAAATACATGGACCCGTCTGAATGAATGGGCCTTTCGGAGGCCATAAACTCAGCGCCGCTGCATGGATTTTGGCGGTACTGCGGCTGTCGCTGAAAATACATGGACCCGTCTGAATGAATGGACAAAATATAAATCAGACACTACAGAACACAAGCATAATCCAAGATTACAAAATCATCTCAGCCTTTAAAAGAAACAAAAACCTGAAAGACTACTTAGTAAAAAGTAAATTACCAGAAATCAACATAACACAAACGCAGGGCCCCACATTCTACAAACAAGCCACCACAGTTAGGAACACCGTCACCAACACAAACTACCTAATTAAACAAACAATCACACCTGCTACGGAAAACTGAAAATACATGGACCCGTCTGAATGTATGGGCCTTTCGGAGGCCATAAACTCAGCCAGCGCCGGGCCAGTGTTTGGGGTATTGTGCCCGCCACTAGTGGCTGAATACATAATAATAATAATAATAATAATAATAATTCCCTTGTATTGTCATTCTGTGTAACAATGTACACAGAACGAAATGTCGATTGCACTGGGCTAGTGTTGAGGGAACGTCGGGCCCTCAAGTTCGGTGGCTTGGAGCGGATTTTTGAGGTACTGCACTCCCATTGGAAATGCATGGGCGCTCCGTCCACTACCATGTAATTCCCTCACAATATCTGCCCCTGCGTGGCCGCGGGATGCTACTGCAGCCCCGTTGGTAATGAATGGGCCTTTCGGAGGCCATAAATACAGCGCCGCTGCATGGATTTTGGCGGTACTGCTGCTGTCGCTGAAAATACATGGACCCGTCTGAATGAATGGGCCTTTCGGAGGCCATAAACTCAGCGCCTCTGCATGGATTTTGGCGGTACTGCGGCTGTCGCTGAAAATACATGGACCCGTCTGAATGAATGGGCCTTTCGGAGGCCATAAATCCAGCGCCGCTGCATGGATTTTGGCGGTACTGCGGCTGTCGCTGAAAATACATGGACCCGTCTGAATGTATGGGCCTTTCGGAGGCCATATACTCAGCTGAAGGTTGAGAACTTGGCTAGTGTTTGGGGACTTGTGCCCGCCACTAGTGGCTGAAATCCGGGCCGGTGTTTGGGGAATTGTGCGCGTATTATCGGGCCGGTGTTTGGGGATATGCGCGCGTATTATCGGACCGGTGTTTGGGGAATCGTGCCCGCCACTAGTGGCTGAATCCCGGGCTAGTGTTGGGGGACTTGTGCCCGCCAATAGTGGCTGAAATCCGCGCCGGTGTTTGGGGAATTGTGCGCGTATTATCGGGCCGGTGTTTGGGGATATGCGCGCGTATTATCGGACCGGTGTTTGGGGATTTGTGCCCGCCACTAGTGGCTGAGAACTTGGCTAGTGTTTGGGGACTTGTGCCCGCCACTAGTGGCTGAAATCCGGGCCGGTGTTTGGGGAATTGTGCGCGTATTATCGGGCCGGTGTTTGGGGATATGCGCGCGTATTATCGGACCGGTGTTTGGGGAATCGTGCCCGCCACTAGTGGCTGAATCCCGGGCTAGTGTTGGGGGACTTGTGCCCGCCAATAGTGGCTGAGAACTTGGCTAGTGTTGGGGGACTTGTGCCCGCCACTAGTGGCTGAAATCCGCGCCGGTGTTTGGGGAATTGTGCGCGTATTATCGGGCCGGTGTTTGGGGAATCGTGCCCGCCACTAGTGGCTGAATCCCGGGCTAGTGTTGGGGGACTTGTGCCCGCCAATAGTGGCTGAAATCCGCGCCGGTGTTTGGGGAATTGTGCGCGTATTATCGGGCCGGTGTTTGGGGATATGCGCGCGTATTATCGGACCGGTGTTTGGGGAATCGTGCCCGCCACTAGTGGCTGAATCCCGGGCTAGTGTTGGGGGACTTGTGCCCGCCAATAGTGGCTGAAATCCGCGCCGGTGTTTGGGGAATTGTGCGCGTATTATCGGGCCGGTGTTTGGGGATATGCGCGCGTATTATCGGACCGGTGTTTGGGGAATTGTGCCCGCCACTAGTGGCTGAGAACTGGGCTAGTGTTGGGGGACTTGTGCCCGCCACTAGTGGCTGAAATCCGGGCCGGTGTTTGGGGAATTGTGCGCGTATTATCGGGCCGGTGTTTGGGGATATGCGCGCGTATTATCGGGCCGGTGTTTGGGGATATGCGCGCGTATTATCGGACCGGTGTTTGGGGAATCGTGCCCGCCACTAGTGGCTGAATCCCGGGCTAGTGTTGGGGGACTTGTGCCCGCCAATAGTGGCTGAAATCCGCGCCGGTGTTTGGGGAATTGTGCGCGTATTATCGGGCCGGTGTTTGGGGATATGCGCGCGTATTATCGGACCGGTGTTTGGGGAATTGTGCCCGCCACTAGTGGCTGAGAACTGGGCTAGTGTTGGGGGACTTGTGCCCGCCACTAGTGGCTGAAATCCGGGCCGGTGTTTGGGGAATTGTGCGCGTATTATCGGGCCGGTGTTTGGGGATATGCGCGCGTATTATCGGGCCGGTGTTTGGGGATATGCGCGCGTATTATCGGACCGGTGTTTGGGGAATCGTGCCCGCCACTAGTGGCTGAATCCCGGGCTAGTGTTGGGGGACTTGTGCCCGCCAATAGTGGCTGAAATCCGCGCCGGTGTTTGGGGAATTGTGCGCGTATTATCGCGCCGGTGTTTGGGGATATGCGCGCGTATTATCGGACCGGTGTTTGGGGAATCGTGCCCGCCACTAGTGGCTGAATCCCGGGCTAGTGTTGGGGGACTTGTGCCCGCCAATAGTGGCTGAAATCCGCGCCGGTGTTTGGGGAATTGTGCGCGTATTATCGGGCCGGTGTTTGGGGATATGCGCGCGTATTATCGGACCGGTGTTTGGGGAATTGTGCCCGCCACTAGTGGCTGAATCCCGGGCTAGTGTTGGGGGACTTGTGCCCGCCACTAGTGGCTGAAATCCGCGCCGGTGTTTGGGGAATTGTGCGCGTATTATCGGGCCGGTGTTTGGGGATATGCGCGCGTATTATCGGACCGGTGTTTGGGGAATCGTGCCCGCCACTAGTGGCTGAATCCCGGGCTAGTGTTGGGGGACTTGTGCCCGCCAATAGTGGCTGAAATCCGCGCCGGTGTTTGGGGAATTGTGCGCGTATTATCGGGCCGGTGTTTGGGGATATGCGCGCGTATTATCGGACCGGTGTTTGGGGAATTGTGCCCGCCACTAGTGGCTGAGAACTGGGCTAGTGTTGGGGGACTTGTGCCCGCCACTAGTGGCTGAAATCCGGGCCGGTGTTTGGGGAATTGTGCGCGTATTATCGGGCCGGTGTTTGGGGATATGCGCGCGTATTATCGGGCCGGTGTTTGGGGATATGCGCGCGTATTATCGGACCGGTGTTTGGGGAATCGTGCCCGCCACTAGTGGCTGAATCCCGGGCTAGTGTTGGGGGACTTGTGCCCGCCAATAGTGGCTGAAATCCGCGCCGGTGTTTGGGGAATTGTGCGCGTATTATCGGGCCGGTGTTTGGGGATATGCGCGCGTATTATCGGACCGGTGTTTGGGGAATCGTGCCCGCCACTAGTGGCTGAATCCCGGGCTAGTGTTGGGGGACTTGTGCCCGCCAATAGTGGCTGAAATCCGCGCCGGTGTTTGGGGAATTGTGCGCGTATTATCGGGCCGGTGTTTGGGGATATGCGCGCGTATTATCGGACCGGTGTTTGGGGAATTGTGCCCGCCACTAGTGGCTGAGAACTTGGCTAGTGTTTGGGGACTTGTGCCCGCCACTAGTGGCTGAAATCCGGGCCGGTGTTTGGGGAATTGTGCGCGTATTATCGGGCCGGTGTTTGGGGATATGCGCGCGTATTATCGGACCGGTGTTTGGGGAATCGTGCCCGCCACTAGTGGCTGAATCCCGGGCTAGTGTTGGGGGACTTGTGCCCGCCAATAGTGGCTGAGAACTTGGCTAGTGTTGGGGGACTTGTGCCCGCCACTAGTGGCTGAAATCCGCGCCGGTGTTTGGGGAATTGTGCGCGTATTATCGGGCCGGTGTTTGGGGAATCGTGCCCGCCACTAGTGGCTGAATCCCGGGCTAGTGTTGGGGGACTTGTGCCCGCCAATAGTGGCTGAAATCCGCGCCGGTGTTTGGGGAATTGTGCGCGTATTATCGGGCCGGTGTTTGGGGATATGCGCGCGTATTATCGGACCGGTGTTTGGGGAATCGTGCCCGCCACTAGTGGCTGAATCCCGGGCTAGTGTTGGGGGACTTGTGCCCGCCAATAGTGGCTGAAATCCGCGCCGGTGTTTGGGGAATTGTGCGCGTATTATCGGGCCGGTGTTTGGGGATATGCGCGCGTATTATCGGGCCGGTGTTTGGGGATATGCGCGCGTATTATCGGACCGGTGTTTGGGGAATCGTGCCCGCCACTAGTGGCTGAATCCCGGGCTAGTGTTGGGGGACTTGTGCCCGCCAATAGTGGCTGAAATCCGCGCCGGTGTTTGGGGAATTGTGCGCGTATTATCGGGCCGGTGTTTGGGGATATGCGCGCGTATTATCGGACCGGTGTTTGGGGAATCGTGCCCGCCACTAGTGGCTGAATCCCGGGCTAGTGTTGGGGGACTTGTGCCCGCCAATAGTGGCTGAAATCCGCGCCGGTGTTTGGGGAATTGTGCGCGTATTATCGGGCCGGTGTTTGGGGATATGCGCGCGTATTATCGGACCGGTGTTTGGGGAATTGTGCCCGCCACTAGTGGCTGAGAACTGGGCTAGTGTTGGGGGACTTGTGCCCTCCAATAGTGGCTGAAATCCGGGCTAGTGTTGAGGGACTTGTGCCCGCCAATAGTGGCTGAAATCCGCGCCGGTGTTTGGGGAATTGTGCGCGTATTATCGGGCCGGTGTTTGGGGATATGCGCGCGTATTATCGGACCGGTGTTTGGGGAATCGTGCCCGCCACTAGTGGCTGAGAACTTGGCTAGTGTTTGGGGACTTGTGCCCGCCACTAGTGGCTGAAATCCGCGCCGGTGTTTGGGGAATTGTGCGCGTATTATCGGGCCGGTGTTTGGGGATATGCGCGCGTATTATCGGACCGGTGTTTGGGGAATTGTGCCCGCCACTAGTGGCTGAGAACTTGGCTAGTGTTTGGGGACTTGTGCCCGCCACTAGTGGCTGAAATCCGGGCCGGTGTTTGGGGAATTGTGCGCGTTTTATCGGGCCGGTGTTTGGGGATATGCGCGCGTATTATCGGACCGGTGTTTGGGGAATCGTGCCCGCCACTAGTGGCTGAATCCCGGGCTAGTGTTGGGGGACTTGTGCCCGCCAATAGTGGCTGAATCCCGGGCTAGTGTTGGGGGACTTGTGCCCGCCAATAGTGGCTGAAATCCGCGCCGGTGTTTGGGGAATTGTGCGCGTATTATCGGGCCGGTGTTTGGGGATATGCGCGCGTATTATCGGACCGGTGTTTGGGGAATTGTGCCCGCCACTAGTGGCTGAGAACTTGGCTAGTGTTTGGGGACTTGTGCCCGCCACTAGTGGCTGAAATCCGGGCCGGTGTTTGGGGAATTGTGCGCGTATTATCGGGCCGGTGTTTGGGGATATGCGCGCGTATTATCGGACCGGTGTTTGGGGAATCGTGCCCGCCACTAGTG
>NW_028283173.1:40000-42500 GCF_059441175.1 Urocampus carinirostris
GTGATCCGTGCGGGGATCCGCTTGCTCGGCGACCCTCGCCGAGAGCAGCCCCGCGCCGCACGGACACGCGACACCGACGGGCGGACGGACGCCGAGGCGCCGACCGGGACCTTTACCTGAGGAGGGCGCCGAGCGCCGCCGCCATACGGGCCGCCGCGCGGAGCCGCGCGCGCGGAGCACCTTCTCGGTATGCTAAGTACCAGCCGTACTCACCGGCAGCCGAGAAGCACCTCCGGACGCGCGGACGCGCGACACCGACGGGCGGACGGACACGGAGCGCCGCCCGAGTCTGTATTTGAGGGTACGAAGGGACGGGGGTCCCTGCGAAACCCCAGCCGCGGAGTGGGCGGGGAGACGGGTCGCGCGCCACCCGCCGGGCGGACCGGCGGAATGTCGCGGAGGGCCCGAGCCTCGCCCGCGCGGACCGGGTTCTCGCGCCACCCGCCGGACGGACCGGCGGAATGTCGCGGAGGGCCCGGCCCGCGTCCGATCGATTGGAAAGCGCCGCTCAGACAGGCGTGGCCCCGGGGTAAAACCGGGGCCGCAATGTGCGTTCAAAGTGTCGATGATCAATGTGTCCTGCAAATCACATTAGTTCTCGCAGCTAGCTGCGTTCTTCATCGACGCACGAGCCGAGTGATCCACCGCTAAGAGTCGTACGTTTGGGCCCTTTTACGTCCGCCCGGGACGATCGGAGACAAATTCACGACAGGGTTTGTACCGGAGACGAACGCGCCGCGGGTGCCGTTCGGTCGCTCCCGCGAGCGAGCCCCTAACCCGCGGCGCGGTTACCGACGGGCGCGATACGCGCGACGCCGCGACGAGCCGAGCGGGTCGGGCGCGCGGCGCTGAGGCCGGCGCCCGGCGTCTCCCGCTCGGGGCCGCGACGGCGCCCGAGACGTGCGTCGGCCCGGGTAGGTCGGGCGCTCGGCGCTGAGGCCGGCGCCCGGCGTCTCCCGCTCGGGCCTGACACGACTCGGCGACCGGACTCGCCGGGTAGGTCGGGGGCTCGGCGCTGAGGCCGGCCCCCGGCGTCTCCTACCCGGACCCCGGAAGGCCATCCGACTTGGAAGCCCCGCCGCGCCGCGAAGCGACGCTTTGGGTGTTGCTACCCGTCAGCGAGTGGGTTTGGTTTACAAGGGCGGCGCGACCGCGCTGACACCGAGGGGGGACTGGCCCCCGACCCGGCCGCGGCCTGCCCGGACTATGGATGGACAGAGGAGACCGCGGCGGACCGCGCGGAACCGAACCCCCGGTGTCCGGAGCCCCGGGAGGGACTCCGGTGTCCGGGGGCCGGCCCACGCGCGCGCTACGCGGCCCCTCGAGGGCTCCGGCCGACGGACGCGTTTGGCCGGGGAAAAAGGTAGCCGGTGGGAGCACCGTTTCGTCGCCCTGAACCTTCGTCTCGGGCGGGCGTCCCGACGCCGCCGCCATACGGCCGTTGTGATCCGTGCGGGGATCCGCTTGCTCGGCGACCCTCGCCGAGAGCAGCCCCGCGCCGCACGGACACGCGACACCGACGGGCGGACGGACGCCGGGGCGCCGGCCCGAACCGTTACCTTTAAAGGACGGGAGGTCGTCGAGGCGAGTGCCGCCCCGGAAGCGCGCGCCGGAAGCGCGAGAACCGCGCCGAGCTAGGGTCGTCGGCAGAGGGGGATTCCCCGGTTACGGGGGTCCCGCGCACGGCCGCCGCCTTTCGCCCGTCGCTGGCGGTCGCCTGTCGTCGCGCCGCGCCGCGCTACTGGGGTCGTCGGACGAGCGCGCTACCCCGCTCGCACGGAGGTAGCGCGACATCGCCCGCCGCCTTTTCTCGCGTCGCGCCGCGCCGCGTGGCGCCCGCCGAACTCGCTCCGACGCGCGGCCCGGGAGTGACCCGCGCCGCGCCCCCCGTCCCGTCCCGTCCCGGTCTACCCTCTTCCTCCGCCTGCGACGACCCGCCGCCCTCGGCGTCTGGCTCGTCGGGGGTGTACCGAGGCGGATCTGCTGCCGCTCGTACGTTAATGATCCTTCTGCAGGTTCACCTACAGAAACCTTGTTACGACTTTTACTTCCTCTAGATAGTCAAGTTCGACCGTCTTCTGGCACACCGCCGGAGCCGGGGCCGGCCCCGGCGGGGACTATCCGAGGACCTCACTAAGCCATCCGATCGGTAGTAGCGACGGGCGGTGTGTACAAAGGGCAGGGACTTAATCAACGCAGGCTAATGACCCGCGCTTACTGGGAATTCCTCGTTGGTGGGAAATAATTGCAATCCCCAGGCCCTGTCACGAGCGGGGTTCATAGGATTACCCGCGCCTGCCGGCGCGGGGATAGACGACGCGCTTATACGCTCAGTGTGGCGCGCGTGCAGCCCCGGACATCTAAGGGCATCACAGACCTGTTATTGCTCATTCTCGTGTGGCTGAGAGCCACTTGTCCCTCTAAGAAGTTTTCTGCCGCCGACCGCGCGGGGGGCCGCGGTACTATTTAGTATGTTTGAGTCTCGTTCGTTATCGGAATT
>NW_028283173.1:50000-67500 GCF_059441175.1 Urocampus carinirostris
AGTTCTTTTCAACTTTCCCTCAAGGTACTTGTCGACTATCGGTCTCGTGCCAGTATTTAGCCTTAGATGGAGTTTACCACCCGCTTTGGGCTGCATTCACAAGCAACCCGACTCCGAGAAGGCCTCGCCCCGGCGAGCCGGGGGCCGCTACCGGCCTCACACCGTCCCTGGGCTGAGCCTCTATCAGAAGGACTCGGGCCCCCGAGCGGCGCCGGGCTAAAGCGGCCTTCCGTACGCCACATTTCCCTCGCCCTACCGCAGGGCGGGGATTCGGCGCTGGGCTTTTCCCTCTTCGCTCGCCGCTACTGAGGGAATCCTGGTTAGTTTCTTTTCCTCCGCTTAGTAATATGCTTAAATTCAGCGGGTCGTCTCGTCTGATCTGAGGGCGTGCGCGTAGAGCTGTGCGGTCGGGGCCGGCGCCGGGACCGGCGCCGCCGCCATACGGCCGTTGTGATCCGTGCGGGGATCCGCTTGCTCGGCGACCCTCGCCGAGAGCAGCCCCGCGCCGCACGGACACGCGACACCGACGGGCGGACGGACGCCGAGGCGCCGACCGGGACCTTTACCTGAGGAGGGCGCCGAGCGCCGCCGCCATACGGGCCGCCGCGCGGAGCCGCGCGCGCGGAGCACCTTCTCGGTATGCTAAGTACCAGCCGTACTCACCGGCAGCCGAGAAGCACCTCCGGACGCGCGGACGCGCGACACCGACGGGCGGACGGACACGGAGCGCCGCCCGAGTCTGTATTTGAGGGTACGAAGGGACGGGGGTCCCTGCGAAACCCCAGCCGCGGAGTGGGCGGGGAGACGGGTCGCGCGCCACCCGCCGGGCGGACCGGCGGAATGTCGCGGAGGGCCCGAGCCTCGCCCGCGCGGACCGGGTTCTCGCGCCACCCGCCGGACGGACCGGCGGAATGTCGCGGAGGGCCCGGCCCGCGTCCGATCGATTGGAAAGCGCCGCTCAGACAGGCGTGGCCCCGGGGTAAAACCGGGGCCGCAATGTGCGTTCAAAGTGTCGATGATCAATGTGTCCTGCAAATCACATTAGTTCTCGCAGCTAGCTGCGTTCTTCATCGACGCACGAGCCGAGTGATCCACCGCTAAGAGTCGTACGTTTGGGCCCTTTTACGTCCGCCCGGGACGATCGGAGACAAATTCACGACAGGGTTTGTACCGGAGACGAACGCGCCGCGGGTGCCGTTCGGTCGCTCCCGCGAGCGAGCCCCTAACCCGCGGCGCGGTTACCGACGGGCGCGATACGCGCGACGCCGCGACGAGCCGAGCGGGTCGGGCGCGCGGCGCTGAGGCCGGCGCCCGGCGTCTCCCGCTCGGGGCCGCGACGGCGCCCGAGACGTGCGTCGGCCCGGGTAGGTCGGGCGCTCGGCGCTGAGGCCGGCGCCCGGCGTCTCCCGCTCGGGCCTGACACGACTCGGCGACCGGACTCGCCGGGTAGGTCGGGGGCTCGGCGCTGAGGCCGGCCCCCGGCGTCTCCTACCCGGACCCCGGAAGGCCATCCGACTTGGAAGCCCCGCCGCGCCGCGAAGCGACGCTTTGGGTGTTGCTACCCGTCAGCGAGTGGGTTTGGTTTACAAGGGCGGCGCGACCGCGCTGACACCGAGGGGGGACTGGCCCCCGACCCGGCCGCGGCCTGCCCGGACTATGGATGGACAGAGGAGACCGCGGCGGACCGCGCGGAACCGAACCCCCGGTGTCCGGAGCCCCGGGAGGGACTCCGGTGTCCGGGGGCCGGCCCACGCGCGCGCTACGCGGCCCCTCGAGGGCTCCGGCCGACGGACGCGTTTGGCCGGGGAAAAAGGTAGCCGGTGGGAGCACCGTTTCGTCGCCCTGAACCTTCGTCTCGGGCGGGCGTCCCGACGCCGCCGCCATACGGCCGTTGTGATCCGTGCGGGGATCCGCTTGCTCGGCGACCCTCGCCGAGAGCAGCCCCGCGCCGCACGGACACGCGACACCGACGGGCGGACGGACGCCGGGGCGCCGGCCCGAACCGTTACCTTTAAAGGACGGGAGGTCGTCGAGGCGAGTGCCGCCCCGGAAGCGCGCGCCGGAAGCGCGAGAACCGCGCCGAGCTAGGGTCGTCGGCAGAGGGGGATTCCCCGGTTACGGGGGTCCCGCGCACGGCCGCCGCCTTTCGCCCGTCGCTGGCGGTCGCCTGTCGTCGCGCCGCGCCGCGCTACTGGGGTCGTCGGACGAGCGCGCTACCCCGCTCGCACGGAGGTAGCGCGACATCGCCCGCCGCCTTTTCTCGCGTCGCGCCGCGCCGCGTGGCGCCCGCCGAACTCGCTCCGACGCGCGGCCCGGGAGTGACCCGCGCCGCGCCCCCCGTCCCGTCCCGTCCCGGTCTACCCTCTTCCTCCGCCTGCGACGACCCGCCGCCCTCGGCGTCTGGCTCGTCGGGGGTGTACCGAGGCGGATCTGCTGCCGCTCGTACGTTAATGATCCTTCTGCAGGTTCACCTACAGAAACCTTGTTACGACTTTTACTTCCTCTAGATAGTCAAGTTCGACCGTCTTCTGGCACACCGCCGGAGCCGGGGCCGGCCCCGGCGGGGACTATCCGAGGACCTCACTAAGCCATCCGATCGGTAGTAGCGACGGGCGGTGTGTACAAAGGGCAGGGACTTAATCAACGCAGGCTAATGACCCGCGCTTACTGGGAATTCCTCGTTGGTGGGAAATAATTGCAATCCCCAGGCCCTGTCACGAGCGGGGTTCATAGGATTACCCGCGCCTGCCGGCGCGGGGATAGACGACGCGCTTATACGCTCAGTGTGGCGCGCGTGCAGCCCCGGACATCTAAGGGCATCACAGACCTGTTATTGCTCATTCTCGTGTGGCTGAGAGCCACTTGTCCCTCTAAGAAGTTTTCTGCCGCCGACCGCGCGGGGGGCCGCGGTACTATTTAGTATGTTTGAGTCTCGTTCGTTATCGGAATTAACCAGACAAATCGCTCCACCAACTACGAACGGCCATGCACCACCACCCACGGTATCGAGAAAGAGCCTTCAATCTGTCAATCCTTTCCGTGTCCGGGCCGGGTGAGGTTTCCCGTGTTGAGTCAAATTAAGCCGCATGCTCCACTCCTGGTGGTGCCCTTCCGTCAATTCCTTTAAGTTTCAGCTTTGCAACAATACTCCCCCCGGAACCCAGACACTTGGTCGGTTTCCCGGGTGCTGCTCGGCGGGTCATGGGAATAACGCCGCCGGATCGCGAGTCGGCATCGTTTATGGTCGGAACTAGGACGGTATCTGATCGTCTTCGAACCTCCGACTTTCGTTCTTGATTAATGAAAACATTCTTGGCAAATGCTTTCGCTCTCGTCCGTCTTGCGCCGGTCCAAGAATTTCACCTCTAGCGGCGCAGTACGAATGCCCCCGGCCGTCCCTCTTAATCATGGCCCCAGTTCATGACAACCCACAAAATAGAACCGGAGTCCTATTCCATTATTCCCAGCTGCGATATGCAGGGGCGGCCGTGTGGCCTGCTTTGAACACTCTAATTTCCTCAAAGTAAACGCTTCGGGCCCCGCGAGTGACACCCAGCGAAGGGCATCACGGGGGCTTTTGCCGAGAGGCAGGGGCTGGGACAGACGGATGCACGCCTCGCGGCGGACCGTCAGCTCGCGTCCCGGGGTCCAACTAGGAGCTTTTTAACTGCAGCAACTTTAAAATACGCTATTGGAGCTGGAATTACCGCGGCTGCTGGCACCAGACTTGCCCTCCAATGGATGCTGGCCGATGGGTTTGTGTTCGGCTCATTCCAATTACGGAGACTCGAACGAGTCCCGTATTGTTATTTTTCGTCACTACCTCCCCGTGTCGGGAGTGGGTAATTTGCGCGCCTGCTGCCTTCCTTGGATGTGGTAGCCGTTTCTCATGCTCCCTCTCCGGAATCGAACCCTGATTCCCCGTTACCCGTGGTCACCATGGTAGGCGCAGAGTCTACCATCGAAAGTTGATAGGGCAGACATTCGAATGAGTCGTCGCCGCCTCGGGTGGGCGAGCGATCGGCACGAGGTTATCCTGAGTCAACACAAAGGGGGGGCCGGGCCGGCGGAACGAGGACCGGCTTGGCTAGTGTTTGGGGACTTGTGCCCGCCACTAGTGGCTAGAGGCGGAGGCCGGACGCGGGGGACGCGCGCGACGGCTGAGCCCCCGCCCGCCGGACACCGCGTGGGTTTTTGTGTCTGATAAATGCACGCGTCCCCGGGGCGAGGCCGGAGCCCCGCCCGCGAGTCGGCGCTCGTTTGCATGTATTAGCTCTGGATTTGCCACAGTTATCCAAGTAACGGTGGAGCGATCAAAGGAACCATAACTGATTTAATGAGCCGTTCGCAGTTTCACTGTACTGGCCATTCGTACTTAGACATGCATGGCTTAATCTTGAAAACAAGCATATGCTACTGGCAGGATCAACCAGAGTGCGTCTGCCGCCGGGGGGGCGCTGCTGGTGGCGGTGCGGCCCTGGTCCGGGACGAGGCTGTGGCTACAGCCGGGCCCGGGGGGCCGCGCGACACTCGTATACGTTCGGACGGGCTGACGAGCGGGTGTCGTGAAACGATGTTTCGCGCGGAGCCCTAGCACGCGTGGCGTCGGGCTCCGCGACGGTCGGACGTCTGGGTGTGGCTCGAGACGGAAGCTCGACCTCGGTTCGTCTTGGTTCTGCCGCCAAAAGGTTCACGCCGAGGCATGGTTTCGCAAGAGGGCCCCGCGAGTGCCAGCCGTGGATCCCGCCTCACTCGTAACTCGTATCGGATTCGTCCGGCCTCACTTTCGTTCGCACATCGGACAGTTATACGTGTGCTTTAGTAGCTTCCGTTCCCTCTTAGTGAGGCCGTCCGTACGTACCGCCCCAGCTCTTTCTGAGGCGGGTATCCACTCGGCTCGGGGGGGCCCAACGTTTGCCTAGTATCCTCGGCGCTGGAGCTTGACCCGCAAAGCCGGAGGAGCCGCACGCCCGAACACCGGCTTGCGCCGGCCGACGTGGGCCCTCCGAGGCGGGTCTCGTGTGCCAATCGCTCAGTTGGGGAACCGGCAGGCCCGTGGGCCGACGCCGGCTCACCCGGGGGTGAAGGGTGCTTCGATGGAGGCCCCCTGTCAGCCTCCGCGGAAGTCCGGCTTCAATACTTTAAAGTTTGAAAAACTTAGACATTTTTCGAGAACCGGAGCTTAGAGGGGTACATGCAAAAGCCAGGGCCGCGGGAAGCGCCCTAAATACTTCAATACTTTAAAATTTGAAAAACTTAGAAATTTTTCGAGAACCGGCATCTTCCCTCGGTAATTGCGAGATGCGAGGCCGCCCCTAGCCTCTGCTCTGTCGGACTCAATGGTCACGGGTGGCCGCTGATTAGCCCTGGTGCTCACCTCTCAAAATTGCGAGTCCCTAATATAATTCTGGCTGTCGGCTGGAGAAGGGGGTATAAAATCGGCACTTGAGGGAACGCCGGGCCCTCAAGTTCGGGGCCCTCTAGCGGATTTTTGAGGTACTGCACTCCCATTGGAAATGCATGGGCGCTCCGTCCACTACCATGTAATTCCCTCACAATATCTGCCCCTGCGTGGCCGCGGGATGCTACTGCAGCCCCGTTGGTAATGAATGGGCCTTTCGGAGGCCATAAATACAGCGCCGCTGCATGGATTTTGGCGGTACTGCTGCTGTCGCTGAAAATACATGGACCCGTCTGAATGAATGGGCCTTTCGGAGGCCATAAACTCAGCGCCTCTGCATGGATTTTGGCGGTACTGCGGCTGTCGCTGAAAATACATGGACCCGTCTGAATGAATGGGCCTTTCGGAGGCCATAAATCCAGCGCCGCTGCATGGATTTTGGCGGTACTGCGGCTGTCGCTGAAAATACATGGACCCGTCTGAATGAATGGACAAAATATAAATCAGACACTACAGAACACAAGCATAATCCAAGATTACAAAATCATCTCAGCCTTTAAAAGAAACAAAAACCTGAAAGACTACTTAGTAAAAAGTAAATTACCAGAAATCAACATAACACAAACGCAGGGCCCCACATTCTACAAACAAGCCACCACAGTTAGGAACACCGTCACCAACACAAACTACCTAATTAAACAAACAATCACACCTGCTACGGAAAACTGAAAATACATGGACCCGTCTGAATGTATGGGCCTTTCAGAGGCCATAAACTCAGCCAGCGCCGGGCCAGTGTTTGGGGTATTGTGCCCGCCACTAGTGGCTGAATACATAATAATAATAATAATAATAATAATTCCCTTGTATTGTCATTCTGTGTAACAATGTACACAGAACGAAATGTCGATTGCACTGGGCTAGTGTTGAGGGAACGTCGGGCCCTCAAGTTCGGTGGCTTGGAGCGGATTTTTGAGGTACTGCACTCCCATTGGAAATGCATGGGCGCTCCGTCCACTACCATGTAATTCCCTCACAATATCTGCCCCTGCGTGGCCGCGGGATGCTACTGCAGCCCCGTTGGTAATGAATGGGCCTTTCGGAGGCCATAAATACAGCGCCGCTGCATGGATTTTGGCGGTACTGCTGCTGTCGCTGAAAATACATGGACCCGTCTGAATGAATGGGCCTTTCGGAGGCCATAAACTCAGCGCCTCTGCATGGATTTTGGCGGTACTGCGGCTGTCGCTGAAAATACATGGACCCGTCTGAATGAATGGGCCTTTCGGAGGCCATAAATCCAGCGCCGCTGCATGGATTTTGGCGGTACTGCGGCTGTCGCTGAAAATACATGGACCCGTCTGAATGAATGGACAAAATATAAATCAGACACTACAGAACACAAGCATAATCCAAGATTACAAAATCATCTCAGCCTTTAAAAGAAACAAAAACCTGAAAGACTACTTAGTAAAAAGTAAATTACCAGAAATCAACATAACACAAACGCAGGGCCCCACATTCTACAAACAAGCCACCACAGTTAGGAACACCGTCACCAACACAAACTACCTAATTAAACAAACAATCACACCTGCTACGGAAAACTGAAAATACATGGACCCGTCTGAATGTATGGGCCTTTCAGAGGCCATAAACTCAGCCAGCGCCGGGCCAGTGTTTGGGGTATTGTGCCCGCCACTAGTGGCTGAATACATAATAATAATAATAATAATAATAATTCCCTTGTATTGTCATTCTGTGTAACAATGTACACAGAACGAAATGTCGATTGCACTGGGCTAGTGTTGAGGGAACGTCGGGCCCTCAAGTTCGGTGGCTTGGAGCGGATTTTTGAGGTACTGCACTCCCATTGGAAATGCATGGGCGCTCCGTCCACTACCATGTAATTCCCTCACAATATCTGCCCCTGCGTGGCCGCGGGATGCTACTGCAGCCCCGTTGGTAATGAATGGGCCTTTCGGAGGCCATAAATACAGCGCCGCTGCATGGATTTTGGCGGTACTGCTGCTGTCGCTGAAAATACATGGACCCGTCTGAATGAATGGGCCTTTCGGAGGCCATAAACTCAGCGCCTCTGCATGGATTTTGGCGGTACTGCGGCTGTCGCTGAAAATACATGGACCCGTCTGAATGAATGGGCCTTTCGGAGGCCATAAATTCAGCGCCGCTGCATGGATTTTGGCGGTACTGCGGCTGTCGCTGAAAATACATGGACCCGTCTGAATGAATGGACAAAATATAAATCAGACACTACAGAACACAAGCATAATCCAAGATTACAAAATCATCTCAGCCTTTAAAAGAAACAAAAACCTGAAAGACTACTTAGTAAAAAGTAAATTACCAGAAATCAACATAACACAAACGCAGGGCCCCACATTCTACAAACAAGCCACCACAGTTAGGAACACCGTCACCAACACAAACTACCTAATTAAACAAACAATCACACCTGCTACGGAAAACTGAAAATACATGGACCCGTCTGAATGTATGGGCCTTTCGGAGGCCATAAACTCAGCCAGCGCCGGGCCAGTGTTTGGGGTATTGTGCCCGCCACTAGTGGCTGAATACATAATAATAATAATAATAATAATAATAATTCCCTTGTATTGTCATTCTGTGTAACAATGTACACAGAACGAAATGTCGATTGCACTGGGCTAGTGTTGAGGGAACGTCGGGCCCTCAAGTTCGGTGGCTTGGAGCGGATTTTTGAGGTACTGCACTCCCATTGGAAATGCATGGGCGCTCCGTCCACTACCATGTAATTCCCTCACAATATCTGCCCCTGCGTGGCCGCGGGATGCTACTGCAGCCCCGTTGGTAATGAATGGGCCTTTCGGAGGCCATAAATACAGCGCCGCTGCATGGATTTTGGCGGTACTGCTGCTGTCGCTGAAAATACATGGACCCGTCTGAATGAATGGGCCTTTCGGAGGCCATAAACTCAGCGCCTCTGCATGGATTTTGGCGGTACTGCGGCTGTCGCTGAAAATACATGGACCCGTCTGAATGAATGGGCCTTTCGGAGGCCATAAATTCAGCGCCGCTGCATGGATTTTGGCGGTACTGCGGCTGTCGCTGAAAATACATGGACCCGTCTGAATGAATGGACAAAATATAAATCAGACACTACAGAACACAAGCATAATCCAAGATTACAAAATCATCTCAGCCTTTAAAAGAAACAAAAACCTGAAAGACTACTTAGTAAAAAGTAAATTACCAGAAATCAACATAACACAAACGCAGGGCCCCACATTCTACAAACAAGCCACCACAGTTAGGAACACCGTCACCAACACAAACTACCTAATTAAACAAACAATCACACCTGCTACGGAAAACTGAAAATACATGGACCCGTCTGAATGTATGGGCCTTTCGGAGGCCATAAACTCAGCCAGCGCCGGGCCAGTGTTTGGGGTATTGTGCCCGCCACTAGTGGCTGAATACATAATAATAATAATAATAATAATAATAATTCCCTTGTATTGTCATTCTGTGTAACAATGTACACAGAACGAAATGTCGATTGCACTGGGCTAGTGTTGAGGGAACGTCGGGCCCTCAAGTTCGGTGGCTTGGAGCGGATTTTTGAGGTACTGCACTCCCATTGGAAATGCATGGGCGCTCCGTCCACTACCATGTAATTCCCTCACAATATCTGCCCCTGCGTGGCCGCGGGATGCTACTGCAGCCCCGTTGGTAATGAATGGGCCTTTCGGAGGCCATAAATACAGCGCCGCTGCATGGATTTTGGCGGTACTGCTGCTGTCGCTGAAAATACATGGACCCGTCTGAATGAATGGGCCTTTCGGAGGCCATAAACTCAGCGCCTCTGCATGGATTTTGGCGGTACTGCGGCTGTCGCTGAAAATACATGGACCCGTCTGAATGAATGGGCCTTTCGGAGGCCATAAATTCAGCGCCGCTGCATGGATTTTGGCGGTACTGCGGCTGTCGCTGAAAATACATGGACCCGTCTGAATGAATGGACAAAATATAAATCAGACACTACAGAACACAAGCATAATCCAAGATTACAAAATCATCTCAGCCTTTAAAAGAAACAAAAACCTGAAAGACTACTTAGTAAAAAGTAAATTACCAGAAATCAACATAACACAAACGCAGGGCCCCACATTCTACAAACAAGCCACCACAGTTAGGAACACCGTCACCAACACAAACTACCTAATTAAACAAACAATCACACCTGCTACGGAAAACTGAAAATACATGGACCCGTCTGAATGTATGGGCCTTTCGGAGGCCATAAACTCAGCCAGCGCCGGGCCAGTGTTTGGGGTATTGTGCCCGCCACTAGTGGCTGAATACATAATAATAATAATAATAATAATAATAATTCCCTTGTATTGTCATTCTGTGTAACAATGTACACAGAACGAAATGTCGATTGCACTGGGCTAGTGTTGAGGGAACGTCGGGCCCTCAAGTTCGGTGGCTTGGAGCGGATTTTTGAGGTACTGCACTCCCATTGGAAATGCATGGGCGCTCCGTCCACTACCATGTAATTCCCTCACAATATCTGCCCCTGCGTGGCCGCGGGATGCTACTGCAGCCCCGTTGGTAATGAATGGGCCTTTCGGAGGCCATAAATACAGCGCCGCTGCATGGATTTTGGCGGTACTGCTGCTGTCGCTGAAAATACATGGACCCGTCTGAATGAATGGGCCTTTCGGAGGCCATAAACTCAGCGCCTCTGCATGGATTTTGGCGGTACTGCGGCTGTCGCTGAAAATACATGGACCCGTCTGAATGAATGGGCCTTTCGGAGGCCATAAATCCAGCGCCGCTGCATGGATTTTGGCGGTACTGCGGCTGTCGTTGAAAATACATGGACCCGTCTGAATGAATGGGCCTTTCGGATTCCATAAACCCAGCGCCGCTGCATGGATTTTGGCGGTACTGCGGCTGTCGCTGAAAATACATGGACCCGTCTGAATGAATGGGCCTTTCGGAGGCCATAAACTCAGCGCCGCTGCATGGATTTTGGCGGTACTGCGGCTGTCGCTGAAAATACATGGACCCGTCTGAATGAATGGACAAAATATAAATCAGACACTACAGAACACAAGCATAATCCAAGATTACAAAATCATCTCAGCCTTTAAAAGAAACAAAAACCTGAAAGACTACTTAGTAAAAAGTAAATTACCAGAAATCAACATAACACAAACGCAGGGCCCCACATTCTACAAACAAGCCACCACAGTTAGGAACACCGTCACCAACACAAACTACCTAATTAAACAAACAATCACACCTGCTACGGAAAACTGAAAATACATGGACCCGTCTGAATGTATGGGCCTTTCGGAGGCCATAAACTCAGCCAGCGCCGGGCCAGTGTTTGGGGTATTGTGCCCGCCACTAGTGGCTGAATACATAATAATAATAATAATAATAATAATAATTCCCTTGTATTGTCATTCTGTGTAACAATGTACACAGAACGAAATGTCGATTGCACTGGGCTAGTGTTGAGGGAACGTCGGGCCCTCAAGTTCGGTGGCTTGGAGCGGATTTTTGAGGTACTGCACTCCCATTGGAAATGCATGGGCGCTCCGTCCACTACCATGTAATTCCCTCACAATATCTGCCCCTGCGTGGCCGCGGGATGCTACTGCAGCCCCGTTGGTAATGAATGGGCCTTTCGGAGGCCATAAATACAGCGCCGCTGCATGGATTTTGGCGGTACTGCTGCTGTCGCTGAAAATACATGGACCCGTCTGAATGAATGGGCCTTTCGGAGGCCATAAACTCAGCGCCTCTGCATGGATTTTGGCGGTACTGCGGCTGTCGCTGAAAATACATGGACCCGTCTGAATGAATGGGCCTTTCGGAGGCCATAAATCCAGCGCCGCTGCATGGATTTTGGCGGTACTGCGGCTGTCGCTGAAAATACATGGACCCGTCTGAATGTATGGGCCTTTCGGAGGCCATATACTCAGCTGAAGGTTGAGAACTTGGCTAGTGTTTGGGGACTTGTGCCCGCCACTAGTGGCTGAAATCCGGGCCGGTGTTTGGGGAATTGTGCGCGTATTATCGGGCCGGTGTTTGGGGATATGCGCGCGTATTATCGGACCGGTGTTTGGGGAATCGTGCCCGCCACTAGTGGCTGAATCCCGGGCTAGTGTTGGGGGACTTGTGCCCGCCAATAGTGGCTGAAATCCGCGCCGGTGTTTGGGGAATTGTGCGCGTATTATCGGGCCGGTGTTTGGGGATATGCGCGCGTATTATCGGACCGGTGTTTGGGGATTTGTGCCCGCCACTAGTGGCTGAGAACTTGGCTAGTGTTTGGGGACTTGTGCCCGCCACTAGTGGCTGAAATCCGGGCCGGTGTTTGGGGAATTGTGCGCGTATTATCGGGCCGGTGTTTGGGGATATGCGCGCGTATTATCGGACCGGTGTTTGGGGAATCGTGCCCGCCACTAGTGGCTGAATCCCGGGCTAGTGTTGGGGGACTTGTGCCCGCCAATAGTGGCTGAGAACTTGGCTAGTGTTGGGGGACTTGTGCCCGCCACTAGTGGCTGAAATCCGCGCCGGTGTTTGGGGAATTGTGCGCGTATTATCGGGCCGGTGTTTGGGGAATCGTGCCCGCCACTAGTGGCTGAATCCCGGGCTAGTGTTGGGGGACTTGTGCCCGCCAATAGTGGCTGAAATCCGCGCCGGTGTTTGGGGAATTGTGCGCGTATTATCGGGCCGGTGTTTGGGGATATGCGCGCGTATTATCGGACCGGTGTTTGGGGAATCGTGCCCGCCACTAGTGGCTGAATCCCGGGCTAGTGTTGGGGGACTTGTGCCCGCCAATAGTGGCTGAAATCCGCGCCGGTGTTTGGGGAATTGTGCGCGTATTATCGGGCCGGTGTTTGGGGATATGCGCGCGTATTATCGGACCGGTGTTTGGGGAATTGTGCCCGCCACTAGTGGCTGAGAACTGGGCTAGTGTTGGGGGACTTGTGCCCGCCACTAGTGGCTGAAATCCGGGCCGGTGTTTGGGGAATTGTGCGCGTATTATCGGGCCGGTGTTTGGGGATATGCGCGCGTATTATCGGGCCGGTGTTTGGGGATATGCGCGCGTATTATCGGACCGGTGTTTGGGGAATCGTGCCCGCCACTAGTGGCTGAATCCCGGGCTAGTGTTGGGGGACTTGTGCCCGCCAATAGTGGCTGAAATCCGCGCCGGTGTTTGGGGAATTGTGCGCGTATTATCGGGCCGGTGTTTGGGGATATGCGCGCGTATTATCGGACCGGTGTTTGGGGAATCGTGCCCGCCACTAGTGGCTGAATCCCGGGCTAGTGTTGGGGGACTTGTGCCCGCCAATAGTGGCTGAAATCCGCGCCGGTGTTTGGGGAATTGTGCGCGTATTATCGGGCCGGTGTTTGGGGATATGCGCGCGTATTATCGGACCGGTGTTTGGGGAATTGTGCCCGCCACTAGTGGCTGAATCCCGGGCTAGTGTTGGGGGACTTGTGCCCGCCACTAGTGGCTGAAATCCGCGCCGGTGTTTGGGGAATTGTGCGCGTATTATCGGGCCGGTGTTTGGGGATATGCGCGCGTATTATCGGACCGGTGTTTGGGGAATCGTGCCCGCCACTAGTGGCTGAATCCCGGGCTAGTGTTGGGGGACTTGTGCCCGCCAATAGTGGCTGAAATCCGCGCCGGTGTTTGGGGAATTGTGCGCGTATTATCGGGCCGGTGTTTGGGGATATGCGCGCGTATTATCGGACCGGTGTTTGGGGAATTGTGCCCGCCACTAGTGGCTGAGAACTGGGCTAGTGTTGGGGGACTTGTGCCCGCCACTAGTGGCTGAAATCCGGGCCGGTGTTTGGGGAATTGTGCGCGTATTATCGGGCCGGTGTTTGGGGATATGCGCGCGTATTATCGGGCCGGTGTTTGGGGATATGCGCGCGTATTATCGGACCGGTGTTTGGGGAATCGTGCCCGCCACTAGTGGCTGAATCCCGGGCTAGTGTTGGGGGACTTGTGCCCGCCAATAGTGGCTGAAATCCGCGCCGGTGTTTGGGGAATTGTGCGCGTATTATCGGGCCGGTGTTTGGGGATATGCGCGCGTATTATCGGACCGGTGTTTGGGGAATCGTGCCCGCCACTAGTGGCTGAATCCCGGGCTAGTGTTGGGGGACTTGTGCCCGCCAATAGTGGCTGAAATCCGCGCCGGTGTTTGGGGAATTGTGCGCGTATTATCGGGCCGGTGTTTGGGGATATGCGCGCGTATTATCGGACCGGTGTTTGGGGAATTGTGCCCGCCACTAGTGGCTGAGAACTTGGCTAGTGTTTGGGGACTTGTGCCCGCCACTAGTGGCTGAAATCCGGGCCGGTGTTTGGGGAATTGTGCGCGTATTATCGGGCCGGTGTTTGGGGATATGCGCGCGTATTATCGGACCGGTGTTTGGGGAATCGTGCCCGCCACTAGTGGCTGAATCCCGGGCTAGTGTTGGGGGACTTGTGCCCGCCAATAGTGGCTGAGAACTTGGCTAGTGTTGGGGGACTTGTGCCCGCCACTAGTGGCTGAAATCCGCGCCGGTGTTTGGGGAATTGTGCGCGTATTATCGGGCCGGTGTTTGGGGAATCGTGCCCGCCACTAGTGGCTGAATCCCGGGCTAGTGTTGGGGGACTTGTGCCCGCCAATAGTGGCTGAAATCCGCGCCGGTGTTTGGGGAATTGTGCGCGTATTATCGGGCCGGTGTTTGGGGATATGCGCGCGTATTATCGGACCGGTGTTTGGGGAATCGTGCCCGCCACTAGTGGCTGAATCCCGGGCTAGTGTTGGGGGACTTGTGCCCGCCAATAGTGGCTGAAATCCGCGCCGGTGTTTGGGGAATTGTGCGCGTATTATCGGGCCGGTGTTTGGGGATATGCGCGCGTATTATCGGACCGGTGTTTGGGGATATGCGCGCGTATTATCGGACCGGTGTTTGGGGAATCGTGCCCGCCACTAGTGGCTGAATCCCGGGCTAGTGTTGGGGGACTTGTGCCCGCCAATAGTGGCTGAAATCCGCGCCGGTGTTTGGGGAATTGTGCGCGTATTATCGGGCCGGTGTTTGGGGATATGCGCGCGTATTATCGGACCGGTGTTTGGGGAATCGTGCCCGCCACTAGTGGCTGAATCCCGGGCTAGTGTTGGGGGACTTGTGCCCGCCAATAGTGGCTGAAATCCGCGCCGGTGTTTGGGGAATTGTGCGCGTATTATCGGGCCGGTGTTTGGGGATATGCGCGCGTATTATCGGACCGGTGTTTGGGGAATTGTGCCCGCCACTAGTGGCTGAGAACTGGGCTAGTGTTGGGGGACTTGTGCCCTCCAATAGTGGCTGAAATCCGGGCTAGTGTTGAGGGACTTGTGCCCGCCAATAGTGGCTGAAATCCGCGCCGGTGTTTGGGGAATTGTGCGCGTATTATCGGGCCGGTGTTTGGGGATATGCGCGCGTATTATCGGACCGGTGTTTGGGGAATCGTGCCCGCCACTAGTGGCTGAGAACTTGGCTAGTGTTTGGGGACTTGTGCCCGCCACTAGTGGCTGAAATCCGCGCCGGTGTTTGGGGAATTGTGCGCGTATTATCGGGCCGGTGTTTGGGGATATGCGCGCGTATTATCGGACCGGTGTTTGGGGAATTGTGCCCGCCACTAGTGGCTGAGAACTTGGCTAGTGTTTGGGGACTTGTGCCCGCCACTAGTGGCTGAAATCCGGGCCGGTGTTTGGGGAATTGTGCGCGTTTTATCGGGCCGGTGTTTGGGGATATGCGCGCGTATTATCGGACCGGTGTTTGGGGAATCGTGCCCGCCACTAGTGGCTGAATCCCGGGCTAGTGTTGGGGGACTTGTGCCCGCCAATAGTGGCTGAATCCCGGGCTAGTGTTGGGGGACTTGTGCCCGCCAATAGTGGCTGAAATCCGCGCCGGTGTTTGGGGAATTGTGCGCGTATTATCGGGCCGGTGTTTGGGGATATGCGCGCGTATTATCGGACCGGTGTTTGGGGAATTGTGCCCGCCACTAGTGGCTGAGAACTTGGCTAGTGTTTGGGGACTTGTGCCCGCCACTAGTGGCTGAAATCCGGGCCGGTGTTTGGGGAATTGTGCGCGTATTATCGGGCCGGTGTTTGGGGATATGCGCGCGTATTATCGGACCGGTGTTTGGGGAATCGTGCCCGCCACTAGTGGCTGAATCCCGGGCTAGTGTTGGGGGACTTGTGCCCGCCAATAGTGGCTGAAATCCGCGCCGGTGTTTGGGGAATTGTGCGCGTATTATCGGGCCGGTGTTTGGGGATATGCGCGCGTATTATCGGACCGGTGTTTGGGGAATCGTGCCCGCCACTAGTGGCTGAGAACTTGGCTAGTGTTTGGGGACTTGTGCCCGCCACTAGTGGCTGAAATCCGCGCCGGTGTTTGGGGAATTGTGCGCGTATTATCGGGCCGGTGTTTGGGGATATGCGCGCGTATTATCGGACCGGTGTTTGGGGAATTGTGCCCGCCACTAGTGGCTGAGAACTTGGCTAGTGTTTGGGGACTTGTGCCCGCCACTAGTGGCTGAAATCCGGGCCGGTGTTTGGGGAATTGTGCGCGTATTATCGGGCCGGTGTTTGGGGATATGCGCGCGTATTATCGGGCCGGTGTTTGGGGATATGCGCGCGTATTATCGGACCGGTGTTTGGGGACTTGTGCCCGCCACTAGTGGCTGAATCCCGGGCTAGTGTTGGGGGACTTGTGCCCGCCAATAGTGGCTGAAATCTGCGCCGGTGTTTGGGGAATTGTGCGCGTATTATCGGGCCGGTGTTTGGGGATATGCGCGCGTATTATCGGACCGGTGTTTGGGGAATTGTGCCCGCCACTAGTGGCTGAGAACTTGGCTAGTGTTTGGGGACTTGTGCCCGCCACTAGTGGCTGAAATCCGGGCCGGTGTTTGGGGAATTGCGCGCGTATTATCGGGCCGGTGTTTGGGGATATGCGCGCGTATTATCGGACCGGTGTTTGGGGAATTGTGCCCGCCACTAGTGGCTGAGAACTTGGCTAGTGTTTGGGGACTTGTGCCCGCCACTAGTGGCTGAAATCCGGGCCGGTGTTTGGGGAATTGTGCGCGTTTTATCGGGCCGGTGTTTGGGGATATGCGCGCGTATTATCGGACCGGTGTTTGGGGATATGCGCGCGTATTATCGGACCGGTGTTTGGGGAATTGTGCCCGCCACTAGTGGCTGAATCCCGGGCTAGTGTTGGGGGACTAGTGGTCGTAAAACCGGGCCGGTGTTTGGGGACTTATAGGCCGACACTAGTGGCTCAAAACCGGGCTGCCGTTTGGGGACTTGTCGGGCCAACATTGGCTTGCAGCACTTGGAAAATTGCACTAAGTCCGATTGTCGGGTCACCAGGGGCTCGTGGGACTTAGAATTTGTGCCACTCCCCGGCCAGTGTTTGGGGACTGGCTGCCGCCTCCTGTGGGCCGGTCCCCGGCTGGTGTTTGGGGACCGGCTGCCGCCTCCTGTGGGCCGGTCCCCGGCCGGTGTTTGGGGACCGGCTGCCGCCTCTTGTGGGCCGGTCCCCGGCTGGTGTTTGGGGACCGGCTGCCGCCTCTTGTGGGCCGGTCCCCGGCTGGTGTTTGGGGACTGGCTGCCGCCTCTTGTGGTTCGTCTCCTGGCTTGCGTTTGGGGACCGGCTGCCGCCTCTTGTGGGCCGGTCCCCGGCTGGTGTTTGGGGACCGGCTGCCGCCTCCTGTGGGCCGGTCCCCGGCCGGTGTTTGGGGACCGGCTGCCGCCTCTTGTGGGCCGGTCCCCGGCTGGTGTTTGGGGACCGGCTGCCGCCTCCTGTGGGCCGGTCCCCGGCCGGTGTTTGGGGACCGGCTGCCGCCTCTTGTGGGCCGGTCCCCGGCTGGTGTTTGGGGACCGGCTGCCGCCTCTTGTGGGCCGGTCCCCGGCTGGTGTTTGGGGACTGGCTGCCGCCTCTTGTGGTTCGTCTCCTGGCTTGCGTTTGGGGACTGGCTGCCGCCTCTTGTGGGCCGGTCCCCGGCTGGTGTTTGGGGACTGGCTGCCGCCTCTTGTG
>NW_028283173.1:72500-75000 GCF_059441175.1 Urocampus carinirostris
GTGGCCGCGCCCGCCCCGGCCCCGTCCCCCGAGGGGGAGCGGGAACCGGGGACGGGACGCGACCGCCGCGCCGACCGACCGGCCGCCCTGGCGCCGCCGGGTTGAGTCCCCCGAGCAGACTGCGCGGGCCCCACCCGTTTACCTCTTAACGGTTTCACGCCCTGTTGAACTCTCTCTTCAAAGTTCTTTTCAACTTTCCCTCAAGGTACTTGTCGACTATCGGTCTCGTGCCAGTATTTAGCCTTAGATGGAGTTTACCACCCGCTTTGGGCTGCATTCACAAGCAACCCGACTCCGAGAAGGCCTCGCCCCGGCGAGCCGGGGGCCGCTACCGGCCTCACACCGTCCCTGGGCTGAGCCTCTATCAGAAGGACTCGGGCCCCCGAGCGGCGCCGGGCTAAAGCGGCCTTCCGTACGCCACATTTCCCTCGCCCTACCGCAGGGCGGGGATTCGGCGCTGGGCTTTTCCCTCTTCGCTCGCCGCTACTGAGGGAATCCTGGTTAGTTTCTTTTCCTCCGCTTAGTAATATGCTTAAATTCAGCGGGTCGTCTCGTCTGATCTGAGGGCGTGCGCGTAGAGCTGTGCGGTCGGGGCCGGCGCCGGGACCGGCGCCGCCGCCATACGGCCGTTGTGATCCGTGCGGGGATCCGCTTGCTCGGCGACCCTCGCCGAGAGCAGCCCCGCGCCGCACGGACACGCGACACCGACGGGCGGACGGACGCCGAGGCGCCGACCGGGACCTTTACCTGAGGAGGGCGCCGAGCGCCGCCGCCATACGGGCCGCCGCGCGGAGCCGCGCGCGCGGAGCACCTTCTCGGTATGCTAAGTACCAGCCGTACTCACCGGCAGCCGAGAAGCACCTCCGGACGCGCGGACGCGCGACACCGACGGGCGGACGGACACGGAGCGCCGCCCGAGTCTGTATTTGAGGGTACGAAGGGACGGGGGTCCCTGCGAAACCCCAGCCGCGGAGTGGGCGGGGACACGGGTCGCGCGCCACCCGCCGGGCGGACCGGCGGAATGTCGCGGAGGGCCCGAGCCTCGCCCGCGCGGACCGGGTTCTCGCGCCACCCGCCGGACGGACCGGCGGAATGTCGCGGAGGGCCCGGCCCGCGTCCGATCGATTGGAAAGCGCCGCTCAGACAGGCGTGGCCCCGGGGTAAAACCGGGGCCGCAATGTGCGTTCAAAGTGTCGATGATCAATGTGTCCTGCAAATCACATTAGTTCTCGCAGCTAGCTGCGTTCTTCATCGACGCACGAGCCGAGTGATCCACCGCTAAGAGTCGTACGTTTGGGCCCTTTTACGTCCGCCCGGGACGATCGGAGACAAATTCACGACAGGGTTTGTACCGGAGACGAACGCGCCGCGGGTGCCGTTCGGTCGCTCCCGCGAGCGAGCCCCTAACCCGCGGCGCGGTTACCGACGGGCGCGATACGCGCGACGCCGCGACGAGCCGAGCGGGTCGGGCGCGCGGCGCTGAGGCCGGCGCCCGGCGTCTCCCGCTCGGGGCCGCGACGGCGCCCGAGACGTGCGTCGGCCCGGGTAGGTCGGGCGCTCGGCGCTGAGGCCGGCGCCCGGCGTCTCCCGCTCGGGCCTGACACGACTCGGCGACCGGACTCGCCGGGTAGGTCGGGGGCTCGGCGCTGAGGCCGGCCCCCGGCGTCTCCTACCCGGACCCCGGAAGGCCATCCGACTTGGAAGCCCCGCCGCGCCGCGAAGCGACGCTTTGGGTGTTGCTACCCGTCAGCGAGTGGGTTTGGTTTACAAGGGCGGCGCGACCGCGCTGACACCGAGGGGGGACTGGCCCCCGACCCGGCCGCGGCCTGCCCGGACTATGGATGGACAGAGGAGACCGCGGCGGACCGCGCGGAACCGAACCCCCGGTGTCCGGAGCCCCGGGAGGGACTCCGGTGTCCGGGGGCCGGCCCACGCGCGCGCTACGCGGCCCCTCGAGGGCTCCGGCCGACGGACGCGTTTGGCCGGGGAAAAAGGTAGCCGGTGGGAGCACCGTTTCGTCGCCCTGAACCTTCGTCTCGGGCGGGCGTCCCGACGCCGCCGCCATACGGCCGTTGTGATCCGTGCGGGGATCCGCTTGCTCGGCGACCCTCGCCGAGAGCAGCCCCGCGCCGCACGGACACGCGACACCGACGGGCGGACGGACGCCGGGGCGCCGGCCCGAACCGTTACCTTTAAAGGACGGGAGGTCGTCGAGGCGAGTGCCGCCCCGGAAGCGCGCGCCGGAAGCGCGAGAACCGCGCCGAGCTAGGGTCGTCGGCAGAGGGGGATTCCCCGGTTACGGGGGTCCCGCGCACGGCCGCCGCCTTTCGCCCGTCGCTGGCGGTCGCCTGTCGTCGCGCCGCGCCGCGCTACTGGGGTCGTCGGACGAGCGCGCTACCCCGCTCGCACGGAGGTAGCGCGACATCGCCCGCCGCCTTTTCTCGCGTCGCGCCGCGCCGCGTGGCGCCCGCCGAACTCGCTCCGACGCGCGGCCCGGGAG
>NW_028283173.1:77500-87500 GCF_059441175.1 Urocampus carinirostris
AGTAGCTTCCGTTCCCTCTTAGTGAGGCCGTCCGTACGTACCGCCCCAGCTCTTTCTGAGGCGGGTATCCACTCGGCTCGGGGGGGCCCAACGTTTGCCTAGTATCCTCGGCGCTGGAGCTTGACCCGCAAAGCCGGAGGAGCCGCACGCCCGAACACCGGCTTGCGCCGGCCGACGTGGGCCCTCCGAGGCGGGTCTCGTGTGCCAATCGCTCAGTTGGGGAACCGGCAGGCCCGTGGGCCGACGCCGGCTCACCCGGGGGTGAAGGGTGCTTCGATGGAGGCCCCCTGTCAGCCTCCGCGGAAGTCCGGCTTCAATACTTTAAAGTTTGAAAAACTTAGACATTTTTCGAGAACCGGAGCTTAGAGGGGTACATGCAAAAGCCAGGGCCGCGGGAAGCGCCCTAAATACTTCAATACTTTAAAATTTGAAAAACTTAGAAATTTTTCGAGAACCGGCATCTTCCCTCGGTAATTGCGAGATGCGAGGCCGCCCCTAGCCTCTGCTCTGTCGGACTCAATGGTCACGGGTGGCCGCTGATTAGCCCTGGTGCTCACCTCTCAAAATTGCGAGTCCCTAATATAATTCTGGCTGTCGGCTGGAGAAGGGGGTATAAAATCGGCACTTGAGGGAACGCCGGGCCCTCAAGTTCGGGGCCCTCTAGCGGATTTTTGAGGTACTGCACTCCCATTGGAAATGCATGGGCGCTCCGTCCACTACCATGTAATTCCCTCACAATATCTGCCCCTGCGTGGCCGCGGGATGCTACTGCAGCCCCGTTGGTAATGAATGGGCCTTTCGGAGGCCATAAATACAGCGCCGCTGCATGGATTTTGGCGGTACTGCTGCTGTTGCTGAAAATACATGGACCCGTCTGAATGAATGGGCCTTTCGGAGGCCATAAACTCAGCGCCTCTGCATGGATTTTGGCGGTACTGCGGCTGTCGCTGAAAATACATGGACCCGTCTGAATGAATGGGCCTTTCGGAGGCCATAAATCCAGCGCCGCTGCATGGATTTTGGCGGTACTGCGGCTGTCGCTGAAAATACATGGACCCGTCTGAATGAATGGACAAAATATAAATCAGACACTACAGAACACAAGCATAATCCAAGATTACAAAATCATCTCAGCCTTTAAAAGAAACAAAAACCTGAAAGACTACTTAGTAAAAAGTAAATTACCAGAAATCAACATAACACAAACGCAGGGCCCCACATTCTACAAACAAGCCACCACAGTTAGGAACACCGTCACCAACACAAACTACCTAATTAAACAAACAATCACACCTGCTACGGAAAACTGAAAATACATGGACCCGTCTGAATGTATGGGCCTTTCAGAGGCCATAAACTCAGCCAGCGCCGGGCCAGTGTTTGGGGTATTGTGCCCGCCACTAGTGGCTGAATACATAATAATAATAATAATAATAATAATTCCCTTGTATTGTCATTCTGTGTAACAATGTACACAGAACGAAATGTCGATTGCACTGGGCTAGTGTTGAGGGAACGTCGGGCCCTCAAGTTCGGTGGCTTGGAGCGGATTTTTGAGGTACTGCACTCCCATTGGAAATGCATGGGCGCTCCGTCCACTACCATGTAATTCCCTCACAATATCTGCCCCTGCGTGGCCGCGGGATGCTACTGCAGCCCCGTTGGTAATGAATGGGCCTTTCGGAGGCCATAAATACAGCGCCGCTGCATGGATTTTGGCGGTACTGCTGCTGTCGCTGAAAATACATGGACCCGTCTGAATGAATGGGCCTTTCGGAGGCCATAAACTCAGCGCCTCTGCATGGATTTTGGCGGTACTGCGGCTGTCGCTGAAAATACATGGACCCGTCTGAATGAATGGGCCTTTCGGAGGCCATAAATTCAGCGCCGCTGCATGGATTTTGGCGGTACTGCGGCTGTCGCTGAAAATACATGGACCCGTCTGAATGAATGGACAAAATATAAATCAGACACTACAGAACACAAGCATAATCCAAGATTACAAAATCATCTCAGCCTTTAAAAGAAACAAAAACCTGAAAGACTACTTAGTAAAAAGTAAATTACCAGAAATCAACATAACACAAACGCAGGGCCCCACATTCTACAAACAAGCCACCACAGTTAGGAACACCGTCACCAACACAAACTACCTAATTAAACAAACAATCACACCTGCTACGGAAAACTGAAAATACATGGACCCGTCTGAATGTATGGGCCTTTCGGAGGCCATAAACTCAGCCAGCGCCGGGCCAGTGTTTGGGGTATTGTGCCCGCCACTAGTGGCTGAATACATAATAATAATAATAATAATAATAATAATTCCCTTGTATTGTCATTCTGTGTAACAATGTACACAGAACGAAATGTCGATTGCACTGGGCTAGTGTTGAGGGAACGTCGGGCCCTCAAGTTCGGTGGCTTGGAGCGGATTTTTGAGGTACTGCACTCCCATTGGAAATGCATGGGCGCTCCGTCCACTACCATGTAATTCCCTCACAATATCTGCCCCTGCGTGGCCGCGGGATGCTACTGCAGCCCCGTTGGTAATGAATGGGCCTTTCGGAGGCCATAAATACAGCGCCGCTGCATGGATTTTGGCGGTACTGCTGCTGTCGCTGAAAATACATGGACCCGTCTGAATGAATGGGCCTTTCGGAGGCCATAAACTCAGCGCCTCTGCATGGATTTTGGCGGTACTGCGGCTGTCGCTGAAAATACATGGACCCGTCTGAATGAATGGGCCTTTCGGAGGCCATAAATCCAGCGCCGCTGCATGGATTTTGGCGGTACTGCGGCTGTCGTTGAAAATACATGGACCCGTCTGAATGAATGGGCCTTTCGGATTCCATAAACCCAGCGCCGCTGCATGGATTTTGGCGGTACTGCGGCTGTCGCTGAAAATACATGGACCCGTCTGAATGAATGGGCCTTTCGGAGGCCATAAACTCAGCGCCGCTGCATGGATTTTGGCGGTACTGCGGCTGTCGCTGAAAATACATGGACCCGTCTGAATGAATGGACAAAATATAAATCAGACACTACAGAACACAAGCATAATCCAAGATTACAAAATCATCTCAGCCTTTAAAAGAAACAAAAACCTGAAAGACTACTTAGTAAAAAGTAAATTACCAGAAATCAACATAACACAAACGCAGGGCCCCACATTCTACAAACAAGCCACCACAGTTAGGAACACCGTCACCAACACAAACTACCTAATTAAACAAACAATCACACCTGCTACGGAAAACTGAAAATACATGGACCCGTCTGAATGTATGGGCCTTTCGGAGGCCATAAACTCAGCCAGCGCCGGGCCAGTGTTTGGGGTATTGTGCCCGCCACTAGTGGCTGAATACATAATAATAATAATAATAATAATAATAATTCCCTTGTATTGTCATTCTGTGTAACAATGTACACAGAACGAAATGTCGATTGCACTGGGCTAGTGTTGAGGGAACGTCGGGCCCTCAAGTTCGGTGGCTTGGAGCGGATTTTTGAGGTACTGCACTCCCATTGGAAATGCATGGGCGCTCCGTCCACTACCATGTAATTCCCTCACAATATCTGCCCCTGCGTGGCCGCGGGATGCTACTGCAGCCCCGTTGGTAATGAATGGGCCTTTCGGAGGCCATAAATACAGCGCCGCTGCATGGATTTTGGCGGTACTGCTGCTGTCGCTGAAAATACATGGACCCGTCTGAATGAATGGGCCTTTCGGAGGCCATAAACTCAGCGCCTCTGCATGGATTTTGGCGGTACTGCGGCTGTCGCTGAAAATACATGGACCCGTCTGAATGAATGGGCCTTTCGGAGGCCATAAATCCAGCGCCGCTGCATGGATTTTGGCGGTACTGCGGCTGTCGCTGAAAATACATGGACCCGTCTGAATGTATGGGCCTTTCGGAGGCCATATACTCAGCTGAAGGTTGAGAACTTGGCTAGTGTTTGGGGACTTGTGCCCGCCACTAGTGGCTGAAATCCGGGCCGGTGTTTGGGGAATTGTGCGCGTATTATCGGGCCGGTGTTTGGGGATATGCGCGCGTATTATCGGACCGGTGTTTGGGGAATCGTGCCCGCCACTAGTGGCTGAATCCCGGGCTAGTGTTGGGGGACTTGTGCCCGCCAATAGTGGCTGAAATCCGCGCCGGTGTTTGGGGAATTGTGCGCGTATTATCGGGCCGGTGTTTGGGGATATGCGCGCGTATTATCGGACCGGTGTTTGGGGATTTGTGCCCGCCACTAGTGGCTGAGAACTTGGCTAGTGTTTGGGGACTTGTGCCCGCCACTAGTGGCTGAAATCCGGGCCGGTGTTTGGGGAATTGTGCGCGTATTATCGGGCCGGTGTTTGGGGATATGCGCGCGTATTATCGGACCGGTGTTTGGGGAATCGTGCCCGCCACTAGTGGCTGAATCCCGGGCTAGTGTTGGGGGACTTGTGCCCGCCAATAGTGGCTGAGAACTTGGCTAGTGTTGGGGGACTTGTGCCCGCCACTAGTGGCTGAAATCCGCGCCGGTGTTTGGGGAATTGTGCGCGTATTATCGGGCCGGTGTTTGGGGAATCGTGCCCGCCACTAGTGGCTGAATCCCGGGCTAGTGTTGGGGGACTTGTGCCCGCCAATAGTGGCTGAAATCCGCGCCGGTGTTTGGGGAATTGTGCGCGTATTATCGGGCCGGTGTTTGGGGATATGCGCGCGTATTATCGGACCGGTGTTTGGGGAATCGTGCCCGCCACTAGTGGCTGAATCCCGGGCTAGTGTTGGGGGACTTGTGCCCGCCAATAGTGGCTGAAATCCGCGCCGGTGTTTGGGGAATTGTGCGCGTATTATCGGGCCGGTGTTTGGGGATATGCGCGCGTATTATCGGACCGGTGTTTGGGGAATTGTGCCCGCCACTAGTGGCTGAGAACTGGGCTAGTGTTGGGGGACTTGTGCCCGCCACTAGTGGCTGAAATCCGGGCCGGTGTTTGGGGAATTGTGCGCGTATTATCGGGCCGGTGTTTGGGGATATGCGCGCGTATTATCGGGCCGGTGTTTGGGGATATGCGCGCGTATTATCGGACCGGTGTTTGGGGAATCGTGCCCGCCACTAGTGGCTGAATCCCGGGCTAGTGTTGGGGGACTTGTGCCCGCCAATAGTGGCTGAAATCCGCGCCGGTGTTTGGGGAATTGTGCGCGTATTATCGGGCCGGTGTTTGGGGATATGCGCGCGTATTATCGGACCGGTGTTTGGGGAATCGTGCCCGCCACTAGTGGCTGAATCCCGGGCTAGTGTTGGGGGACTTGTGCCCGCCAATAGTGGCTGAAATCCGCGCCGGTGTTTGGGGAATTGTGCGCGTATTATCGGGCCGGTGTTTGGGGATATGCGCGCGTATTATCGGACCGGTGTTTGGGGAATTGTGCCCGCCACTAGTGGCTGAATCCCGGGCTAGTGTTGGGGGACTTGTGCCCGCCACTAGTGGCTGAAATCCGCGCCGGTGTTTGGGGAATTGTGCGCGTATTATCGGGCCGGTGTTTGGGGATATGCGCGCGTATTATCGGACCGGTGTTTGGGGAATCGTGCCCGCCACTAGTGGCTGAATCCCGGGCTAGTGTTGGGGGACTTGTGCCCGCCAATAGTGGCTGAAATCCGCGCCGGTGTTTGGGGAATTGTGCGCGTATTATCGGGCCGGTGTTTGGGGATATGCGCGCGTATTATCGGACCGGTGTTTGGGGAATTGTGCCCGCCACTAGTGGCTGAGAACTGGGCTAGTGTTGGGGGACTTGTGCCCGCCACTAGTGGCTGAAATCCGGGCCGGTGTTTGGGGAATTGTGCGCGTATTATCGGGCCGGTGTTTGGGGATATGCGCGCGTATTATCGGGCCGGTGTTTGGGGATATGCGCGCGTATTATCGGACCGGTGTTTGGGGAATCGTGCCCGCCACTAGTGGCTGAATCCCGGGCTAGTGTTGGGGGACTTGTGCCCGCCAATAGTGGCTGAAATCCGCGCCGGTGTTTGGGGAATTGTGCGCGTATTATCGGGCCGGTGTTTGGGGATATGCGCGCGTATTATCGGACCGGTGTTTGGGGAATCGTGCCCGCCACTAGTGGCTGAATCCCGGGCTAGTGTTGGGGGACTTGTGCCCGCCAATAGTGGCTGAAATCCGCGCCGGTGTTTGGGGAATTGTGCGCGTATTATCGGGCCGGTGTTTGGGGATATGCGCGCGTATTATCGGACCGGTGTTTGGGGAATTGTGCCCGCCACTAGTGGCTGAGAACTTGGCTAGTGTTTGGGGACTTGTGCCCGCCACTAGTGGCTGAAATCCGGGCCGGTGTTTGGGGAATTGTGCGCGTATTATCGGGCCGGTGTTTGGGGATATGCGCGCGTATTATCGGACCGGTGTTTGGGGAATCGTGCCCGCCACTAGTGGCTGAATCCCGGGCTAGTGTTGGGGGACTTGTGCCCGCCAATAGTGGCTGAGAACTTGGCTAGTGTTGGGGGACTTGTGCCCGCCACTAGTGGCTGAAATCCGCGCCGGTGTTTGGGGAATTGTGCGCGTATTATCGGGCCGGTGTTTGGGGAATCGTGCCCGCCACTAGTGGCTGAATCCCGGGCTAGTGTTGGGGGACTTGTGCCCGCCAATAGTGGCTGAAATCCGCGCCGGTGTTTGGGGAATTGTGCGCGTATTATCGGGCCGGTGTTTGGGGATATGCGCGCGTATTATCGGACCGGTGTTTGGGGAATCGTGCCCGCCACTAGTGGCTGAATCCCGGGCTAGTGTTGGGGGACTTGTGCCCGCCAATAGTGGCTGAAATCCGCGCCGGTGTTTGGGGAATTGTGCGCGTATTATCGGGCCGGTGTTTGGGGATATGCGCGCGTATTATCGGGCCGGTGTTTGGGGATATGCGCGCGTATTATCGGACCGGTGTTTGGGGAATCGTGCCCGCCACTAGTGGCTGAATCCCGGGCTAGTGTTGGGGGACTTGTGCCCGCCAATAGTGGCTGAAATCCGCGCCGGTGTTTGGGGAATTGTGCGCGTATTATCGGGCCGGTGTTTGGGGATATGCGCGCGTATTATCGGACCGGTGTTTGGGGAATCGTGCCCGCCACTAGTGGCTGAATCCCGGGCTAGTGTTGGGGGACTTGTGCCCGCCAATAGTGGCTGAAATCCGCGCCGGTGTTTGGGGAATTGTGCGCGTATTATCGGGCCGGTGTTTGGGGATATGCGCGCGTATTATCGGACCGGTGTTTGGGGAATTGTGCCCGCCACTAGTGGCTGAGAACTGGGCTAGTGTTGGGGGACTTGTGCCCTCCAATAGTGGCTGAAATCCGGGCTAGTGTTGAGGGACTTGTGCCCGCCAATAGTGGCTGAAATCCGCGCCGGTGTTTGGGGAATTGTGCGCGTATTATCGGGCCGGTGTTTGGGGATATGCGCGCGTATTATCGGACCGGTGTTTGGGGAATCGTGCCCGCCACTAGTGGCTGAGAACTTGGCTAGTGTTTGGGGACTTGTGCCCGCCACTAGTGGCTGAAATCCGCGCCGGTGTTTGGGGAATTGTGCGCGTATTATCGGGCCGGTGTTTGGGGATATGCGCGCGTATTATCGGACCGGTGTTTGGGGAATTGTGCCCGCCACTAGTGGCTGAGAACTTGGCTAGTGTTTGGGGACTTGTGCCCGCCACTAGTGGCTGAAATCCGGGCCGGTGTTTGGGGAATTGTGCGCGTTTTATCGGGCCGGTGTTTGGGGATATGCGCGCGTATTATCGGACCGGTGTTTGGGGAATCGTGCCCGCCACTAGTGGCTGAATCCCGGGCTAGTGTTGGGGGACTTGTGCCCGCCAATAGTGGCTGAATCCCGGGCTAGTGTTGGGGGACTTGTGCCCGCCAATAGTGGCTGAAATCCGCGCCGGTGTTTGGGGAATTGTGCGCGTATTATCGGGCCGGTGTTTGGGGATATGCGCGCGTATTATCGGACCGGTGTTTGGGGAATTGTGCCCGCCACTAGTGGCTGAGAACTTGGCTAGTGTTTGGGGACTTGTGCCCGCCACTAGTGGCTGAAATCCGGGCCGGTGTTTGGGGAATTGTGCGCGTATTATCGGGCCGGTGTTTGGGGATATGCGCGCGTATTATCGGACCGGTGTTTGGGGAATCGTGCCCGCCACTAGTGGCTGAATCCCGGGCTAGTGTTGGGGGACTTGTGCCCGCCAATAGTGGCTGAAATCCGCGCCGGTGTTTGGGGAATTGTGCGCGTATTATCGGGCCGGTGTTTGGGGATATGCGCGCGTATTATCGGACCGGTGTTTGGGAATCGTGCCCGCCACTAGTGGCTGAGAACTTGGCTAGTGTTTGGGGACTTGTGCCCGCCACTAGTGGCTGAAATCCGCGCCGGTGTTTGGGAATTGTGCGCGTATTATCGGGCCGGTGTTTGGGGATATGCGCGCGTATTATCGGACCGGTGTTTGGGGAATTGTGCCCGCCACTAGTGGCTGAGAACTTGGCTAGTGTTTGGGGACTTGTGCCCGCCACTAGTGGCTGAAATCCGGCCGGTGTTTGGGGAATTGTGCGCGTATTATCGGCCGGTGTTTGGGGATATGCGCGCGTATTATCGGGCCGGTGTTTGGGGATATGCGCGCGTATTATCGGACCGGTGTTTGGGGACTTGTGCCCGCCACTAGTGGCTGAATCCCGGCTAGTGTTGGGGACTTGTGCCCGCCAATAGTGGCTGAAATCTGCGCCGGTGTTTGGGAATTGTGCGCGTATTATCGGGCCGGTGTTGGGGATATGCGCGCGTATTATCGGACCGGTGTTTGGGGAATTGTGCCCGCCACTAGTGGCTGAGAACTTGGCTAGTGTTTGGGGACTTGTGCCCGCCACTAGTGGCTGAAATCCGGGCCGGTGTTTGGGGAATTGCGCGCGTATTATCGGGCCGGTGTTTGGGGATATGCGCGCGTATTATCGGACCGGTGTTTGGGAATTGTGCCCGCCACTAGTGGCTGAGAACTTGGCTAGTGTTTGGGGACTTGTGCCCGCCACTAGTGGCTGAAATCCGGGCCGGTGTTTGGGGAATTGTGCGCGTTTTATCGGGCCGGTGTTTGGGGATATGCGCGCGTATTATCGGACCGGTGTTTGGGGATATGCGCGCGTATTATCGGACCGTGTTTGGGGAATTGTGCCCGCCACTAGTGGCTGAATCCCGGGCTAGTGTTGGGGGACTAGTGGTCGTAAAACCGGGCCGGTGTTTGGGGACTTATAGGCCGACACTAGTGGCTCAAAACCGGGCTGCCGTTTGGGGACTTGTCGGGCCAACATTGGCTTGCAGCACTTGGAAAATTGCACTAAGTCCGATTGTCGGGTCACCAGGGCTCGTGGGACTTAGAATTTGTGCCACTCCCCGGCCAGTGTTTGGGACTGGCTGCCGCCTCCTGTGGGCCGGTCCCCGGCTGGTGTTTGGGGACCGGCTGCCGCCTCCTGTGGGCCGGTCCCCGGCTGGTGTTTGGGGACCGGCTGCCGCCTCCTGTGGGCCGGTCCCCGGCCGGTGTTTGGGGACCGGCTGCCGCCTCTTGTGGGCCGGTCCCCGGCTGGTGTTTGGGGACCGGCTGCCGCCTCCTGTGGCCGGTCCCCGGCCGGTGTTTGGGGACCGGCTGCCGCCTCTTGTGGGCCGGTCCCCGGCTGGTGTTTGGGGACCGGCTGCCGCCTCCTGTGGGCCGGTCCCCGGCCGGTGTTTGGGGACCGGCTGCCGCCTCTTGTGGGCCGGTCCCCGGCTGTGTTTGGGGACCGGCTGCCGCCTCCTGTGGGCCGGTCCCCGGCCGGTGTTTGGGGACCGGCTGCCGCCTCTTGTGGGCCGGTCCCCGGCTGGTGTTTGGGGACCGGCTGCCGCCTCTTGTGGGCCGGTCCCCGGCTGGTGTTTGGGACTGGCTGCCGCTGGGGACTGGCTGCCGCCTCTTGTGGTTCGTCTCCTGGCTTGCGTTTGGGGACTGGCTGCCGCCTCTTGTGGGCCGGTCCCCGGCTG